>NC_047107.1:63429636-63482136 GCF_902500255.1 Thalassophryne amazonica | reverse complement strand
TGACCGTTACTTTCAATTCAATTCAATTCAATTTTATTTATAATGTAAAACTGTGTAAATCTAGTGTAATGAAACTTATTCCCCACTGCTGGGTAGTCCATCAGAGTAAATGTAAATGTTATTAAGAAATGATCAGACAGAAGGGAGTTTTCAGGGAATACTGTTCTATTTCCATACCATAAGTCAGAACAAGATCTAAGATATGATTAAAGTGGTGGGTGGACTCATTTACATTTTGAGCAAAGCCAATTGAGTCTAATAATAGATTAAATGCAGTGTTGAGGCTGTCATTCTCAGCATCTGTGTAGATGTTAAAATCGCCCACTATAATTATCTTATCTGAGCTAAGCACTAAGTCAGACAAAAGGTCTGAAAATTCACAGAGAAACTCACAGTAACGACCAGGAGGATGATAGATAACAACAAATAAAACTGTTTTTTTTGGAACTTCCAATTTGGATGGACAAGACTAAGAGTCAAGCTTTCAAATGAATTAAAGCTCTGTCTGGGTTTTTGATTAATTAATAAGCTGGAATGGAAGATTGCTGCTAATCCTCCGCCTCGGCCCGTGCTACGAGCATTCTGGCAGTTAGTGGGACTCGGGGGTGTTGACTCATTTAAACTAACATATTCATCCTGCTGTAACCAGGTTTCTGTAAGGCAGAATAAATCAATATGTTGATCAATTATTATATCATTTACTAACAGGGACTTAGAAGAGAGAGACCTAATGTTTAATAGACCACATTTAACTATTTTAGTCTGTGGTGCAGTTGAAGGTGCTATATTATTTTTTCTTTTTGAATTTTATGCTTAAATAGATTTTTGCTGGTTATTGGTGGTCTGGGAGCAGGCACCGTCTCTACGGGGATGGGGTAATGAGGGGATGGCAGGGGGAGAGAAGCTGCAGAGAGGTGTGTAAGACTACAACTCTGCTTCCTGGTCCCAACCCTGGATAGTCACGGTTTGGAGGATTTAAGAAAATTGGCCAGATTTCTAGAAATGAGAGCTGCTCCATCCAAAGTGGGATGGATGCCGTCTCTCGTAACAAGACCAGGTTTTCCCCAGAAGCTTTGCCAATTATGTTGTGTGGGCCGCTGAAGAGGAGGTACTGCTGGCCCACCACCACAAGATGACGCCCTGCTTGAAGTGCGGGCTTCAAGCACGAGAGGGCGTTGGCTTTGCTGGAGGTGACAGCTGTCATCAATCAACACAAGCTGTCACCCATCACCACCACTACAAAGACCGGACTGCAACTCCACCTCCTCGCCGAGAAATCAACTACCATTCAGGTAAATTCTCTGCTGACTAACACTGTGTGTGTAATAACTTGAACTTCTATTGCAGCCGTTTTCCTGGAGTGTTGCCTTATCTGGAGGATTGGCGTTTGGTGTGACAGCGACGGCTTCGCCTCACACCCCAACTCAGATAAGTGGTTGACCAGGAGCTGCACGAGTGTGTGTGACTGGAGGTGGAGGTTTTCTCTCCTTTACTTAATACAGACTGTGGGATTACTGAGTGTGCGAACTCACACTCATCTGGACTGTCTCTGTTCTCTGCCAGCAGTACCGGGTCTGACTGCTGAAGACAGCGGCCACCTGGGGCGCAGGGCTTGGCGGCTCCGGTGTTCTTCAGCTCCGTTGGTGGTGGAAGCTGTGTGGGGATCCAGCTCTTCTCTCTCCAGGCGTCTTCTATCGTCGAGCCTGCCCACACGTCACCTGGTGTATGATTGACAGTCCACCATATTGTTATTGTCTGTACGTTGTTGTGCGATTCACAACATTAAATTGTTACTTTTTGGCTTATCCATTGTCCGTTCATTAACGCCCCCTGTTGTGGGTCCGTGTCACGTCACTTTCACAACAGGATTTCTCGGCCAGCGTCATGGATCCCGAGGGACGTCAACCATCGCTTGAACAGCCAATGGGAGAGCGAGGTGCACAGGCAGGAGGCGTGTTGGGTGAGCTGCAGCACATCTTAACCGCCTTTGCCGCTCGGTTGGACTTAGTTACCGAGCAGAGCAGTGTTCTCAATCGCAGGATAGAGGCACTCACCGCCCAGGTGGAAGCGCATGATCAGGGCGCTGCTGCAGCACCTCCTCCTGCTGACCGTGTGCCAGAAACAGACATTCCGCTGGTCGTTCAACGACCCCCCCCCACCTTCCCCTGAAGCATACATAAGCCCTCCGGAGCCGTACGGAGGCTGTGTGGAGACGTGCGCGGACTTCTTGATGCAGTGCTCGCTCGTCTTTTCACAGCGTCCCGTCATGTACGCGTCAGACGCCAGCCGGGTGGCTTACGTTATAAACTTGCTTCGAGGAGAGGCACGCACCTGGGCTACGGCGCTTTGGGAGCAGAATTCACGGCTCCTAACGGTTTATACTGAGTTTGTGAGGGAGTTCCGACAGGTGTTCGACCACCCTCGTAGAGGCGAGACCGCTTCAAGTGTGCTGCTGTCGATAAGACAGGGGTGTCGGAGCGCAGCAAAGTATGCAGTCGACTTCCGCATCGCGGCAGTGCGAGCCGGCTGGAATGTTGTTGCGCTCCGCGCCGCCTTTGTAAACGGACTGTCTCTGGTCCTCAAGGAGCACCTGGTGGCGAAGGACGAGCCGCGGGATTTAGATGGGCTTATCGACCTGGTTATACGGTTAGACAACCGATTAACAGAACACTGACGGGAGCGAGACGAAGGGCGTGGTCAGGCACAAGCCGTCCCTCTTCCTCCCGGGTCTGAAAGGGAGCCGACTTCCCCACGCTCCACTGCCAGGGCTCTCCACGTGACAACAGCTCCCCCTGCTGATGTTGCTATGGAAACGAGCAGGGCCAAAAAACGATCAGATCAGAGACAAAGGAGGCTGATCCGTGGAGAGTGTTTTCTCTGCAGCTCTACTGAGCACACACAGAGAGAATGCCCCAAACGATCAAAACAGCAGCACTCGTCCTTAGAGACTGGGCTAAGGGTGGGTCACAATACCCACGCGGGGAGACCCCGTAAATCTGCACGAATCCCAGTCACGATCCTGAGTGAGGATTTAACCCTTCACGCCCCAGCACTGGTGGACACGGGGTCGGAGGGAAATCTGCTGGATAGCAGATGGGCAAAGGAGGTTGGGCTCCCTCTAGTGGCCTTACCGTCACCATTGTCGGTGCGGGCACTAGATGGCACCCTTCTTCCACTAATCACACACCAGACTCAGCCAGTGACATTGGTGGTGTCTGGGAATCACAGGGAGGAGATTGTGTTTTATGTAACACCTTCTACCTCCCGAGTGATATTGGGTTTTCCATGTGTGTTAAAACACAATCCCCGGATTGATTGGCCGTCTGGGGTTGTGGTTCAGTGGAGCGAAACCTGCCACCGGGAGTGTTTAGGATCCTCGGTTCCACCCGGTGTGACAGCTAAGGAGGAGGTTTTAGTCCCCCCAAATCTGTCGGCGGTGCCAGCCGAGTACCACGACCTTGCTGACGTCTTCAGCAAGGATCTGGCACTCACGCTGCCCCCGCACCGTCCGTACGATTGTGCCATTGATTTGATACCGGGCGCTGAGTACCCGTCCAGCAGGCTGTACAACCTCTCACGTCCGGAACGCGAATCAATGGAGACCTACATCCGGGACTCGTTAGCTGCCGGGTTAATCCGGAACTTCACCTCCCCGATGGGTGCTGGTTTCTTTTTTGTGGGCAAGAAGGACGGCGGACTCCGTCCATGCATTGATTACAGAGGGCTGAACGAGATCACGGTTCGAAACGGATACCCGTTACCTCTGTTGGATTCAGTGTTCACGCCCCTGCATGGAGCCCAAATTTTCACGAAATTGGATCTTAGGAATGCTTATCACCTGGTTCGGATCCGGGAGGGAGACGCGTGGAAGACGGCATTTAACACCCGTTAGGTCACTTTGAGTACCTGGTCATGCCGTTCGGCCTCACCAATGCGCCCGCGACGTTCCAAGCATTGGTTAATGACGTCTTGCGGGACTTCCTGCATCGGTTTGTCTTCGTATATCTAGACGATATACTCATTTTTTCTCCGGATCCTGAGACCCATGTTAAGCATGTACGTCAGGTCCTACAGCGGTTGTTGGAGAACCGGCTGTTTGTGAAGGGCGAGAAGTGTGAGTTCCACCGCACTTCTTTGTCCTTCTTGGGGTTCATAATCTCCTCCAACTCCGTCGCCCCTGATCCGGCCAAGGTTGTGGCGGTGAGAGATTGGCCCCAACCAACGAACCGTAGGAAACTACAACAGTTCCTCGGTTTTGCAAATTTCTACCGGAGGTTCATCAAGGGCTACAGTCAGGTAGTTAGCCCCCTGACAGCCCTGACCTCCACAAAAGTCCCCTTCACCTGGTCGGATCGGTGCGAAGCCGCGTTTAGGGAGTTGAAACGCCGGTTCTCAACTGCACCAGTTCTGGTGCAGCCCGATCCCAAGCGCCAGTTTGTTGTTGAAGTGGATGCCTCTGACTCAGGGATAGGAGCCGTGCTATCCCAGAGCGGGGAGTCCGACAAGGTTCTCCATCCATGTGCCTACTTTTCCCGCAGGTTGACCCCAGCTGAACGGAACTATGACGTCGGCAATCGGGAACTTCTTGCGGTGAAGGAGGCTCTTGAAGAGTGGAGACACCTGTTGGAGGGAGCATCGGTACCATTTACAGTTTTCACGGACCATCGGAACCTGGAGTACATCCGGACCGCGAAGCGTCTGAACCCCAGGCAAGCCCGCTGGTCGCTGTTCTTCGGGCGTTTTGACTTCCGGATCACCTACCGGCCCGGGACAAAGAACCAACGATCTGATGCCCTGTCCCGGATGCACGAAGAGGAGGTCAAGACTGAGCTGTCAGACCCCCCTGACACCATCATCCCCGAGTCCACTGTTGTGGCCGCCCTTACCTGGGACGTGGAGAAGACCGTCCGGGAGGCCCTGACACGGAGCCCGGACCCGGGGACCAGTCCGAAGAACAAACTGTACGTCCCACCAGAGGCCAGGGCTGCGGTCCTTGACTTCTGTCACGGTTCCAAGCTCTCCTGTCACCCAGGGGTGCGAAGAACTGTGGCAGTGGTCCGGTGGCGCTTCTGGTGGGCGTCTATGGAAGCCGACGTCCGGGAGTATGTCCAGGCCTGCACCACCTGCGCCAGGGGCAAAGCTGACCATCATAAAGCCCAAGGCCTCCTCCAGCCTCTGCCAGTGCCTCATCGCCCCTGGTCTCATATCGGCCTGGACTTTGTCACGGGCCTCCCGCCGTCCCAGGGAAACACCACCATCCTAACGATAGTGGACCGGTTTTCCAAGGCGGCCCACTTCGTGGCCCTCCCGAAGCTCCCGACGGCCCAGGAGACTGCAGACCTCCTGGTCCACCACGTCGTGCGTCTGCATGGGATTCCATCAGACATTGTCTCGGATCGTGGTCCTCAGTTCTCCTCCCAGGTGTGGAGGAGTTTCTGTAGGGAACTGGGGGCCACCGTCAGTCTCTCGTCTGGGTACCACCCCCAGACGAACGGGCAGGCAGAGCGGACAAACCAGGAACTGGAGCAGGCCCTCCGTTGCGTGACCTCCGCGCACCCGACGGCCTGGAGTGACCATCTGGCCTGGATCGAGTACGCTCATAACAGCCAAGTCTCGTCTGCCACCAGCCTCTCCCCATTTGAAGTGTGTTTGGGGTACCAGCCCCCATTGTTCCCGCTAGTGGAGGGAGAGGTCGGGGTGCCCTCAGTCCAGGCCCATCTGAGAAGGTGCCGTCGGGTGTGGCGTACCGCCCGCTCTGCCCTGCTCAAAGCCCGGACGAGGGCCAAGAACCATGCAGCATGCCCCGGCCCCTGCGTACCAGCCTGGGCAGGAGGTTTGGCTTTCTACAAAGGAATTCCCCTGCAAGTGGAATCCCAAAAGTTGAAGGACAGATACATCGGACCTTTCCCTATCCTCAAGGTCCTCAGTCCAGCCGCAGTGAAGCTGAAGCTGCCAGCTTCACTGCAGATCCACCCGGTTTTCCATGTGTCCCACATCAAACCTCACCACGTGTC
Organism: Thalassophryne amazonica; assembly: GCF_902500255.1. Lineage (NCBI taxonomy): Eukaryota > Metazoa > Chordata > Actinopteri > Batrachoidiformes > Batrachoididae > Thalassophryne > Thalassophryne amazonica. The sequence continues at coordinate 63,476,122 of NC_047107.1, read as the reverse complement.
ACCCCTCTGTACCCCCGGACCGGCGCCGCCTCCTGCCCGGATCATCGACGGGGAGCCGGCTTGGACCATGCGCCGGCTCCCGGCTGCTCGGGATCTGCCAGAGGGAAACTAACGGCGGCTAAGCTACCTTGGTCCGCACCGACTACAGGGGCCTGGCTAGCTGTAGAATTTTCCACGGTGCGGAGCCGAGTCTCCAATTCGCCCAGCCTGGCCTCCAAAGCTACGAATAAGCTACACTTATTACAAGTACCATTACTACTAAAGGAGGCCGAGGAATAACTAAACATTTCACACCCAGAGCAGAAAAGTGCAGGAGAGACAGGAGAAGCCACCATGCTAAACCGGCTAAGAGCTAGTAGCTGCGCTAAGCTAGCGGATTCCTAAAAACACGCAAAGTGAATAACGTGTAAATAATTTAGAGGTGATTAAGCAGAGGGAGTGCTTTAGTTAAGGCACGTGAAGATAACACTGTGAAACAAATCGTTATCTAGGTAACTAGATCAATCTAACTGCGCAGATTAAACAGCTAACAGATACAGCAAAACACAGCTGTGCTCCGGAACAGGAAGTGATACAATACCGCAGTGAGAGCCAACCACCAGTAGAGGCAAGCATGCTTTGGAGACCAAGCATTCAACACAGTTGAAACTATTCCATGTATTAATCCTATTAGCGCAACCAATGACTTGCACTACTTCCATCCATCCATCCATCCATTTTCTTCCGCTTTATCCGGAGTCGGGTCACGGGGGCAGCAGCTCAAGCAAAGCCGCCCAGACCTCCCAATCCACACACACCTCCCCCCGCTCCTCCGGGGGAACCCCAAGGCGTTCCCTAGCCAGCCGAGAGATGTAGTCCCTCCAGCATGTCCTGGGTCTTCCCCGGGGCCTCCTCCCAGTGGGACGTGCCCGGAACACCTCTCCAGCGAGGCGTCCAGGGGGCATCCGGAAAAGATGCCCGAGCCACCTCAACTGACTCCTTTCGACGTGGAGGAGCAGCGGCTCGACTCCGAGCTCCTCCCGAGTGACCGAGCTCCTCACCCTATCTCTAAGGGAGCGCCCAGCCACCCTGCGGAGGAAACTCATCTTGGCCACTTGTACTCGCAATCTCGTTCTTTCGGTCATGAGCCAAATCTCATGACCATAGGTGAGGATCGGAACATAGATCAATCGGTAAATCGAGAGCTTTGCCCCCCTACTCAGCTCTCGCTTCACCACGACGGTCCGATACAGCAACCGCATCACTGCAGATGCTGCACCGATCCGTCTATCAATCTCACGCTCCATCCATCCCTCACTCGTGAACAAGACCCCGAGATACTTAAACTCCTCCACTTGAGGCAAGGACACTCCACCAACCTGAAGAGGGCAAAGCACCTTTTTCCGGTCGAGAACCATGGCCTCGGATTTGGAGGTGCTGATTTTCATCCCGGATGGTTCACACTCGGCTGCAAACCGCCCCAGTGCACGCTGAAGGTCCTGATTTAATGAAGCCAACAGAACCACATCGTCCGCAAACAGCAGAGACGAGATTCTGTGTTTCCCAAACCAGACCCCCCTCTACACCCTGGCTGCGCCTAGAAATTCTGTCCATAAAAATAATGAACAGAACCGGTGACAAAGGGCAGCCCTGGTGGAGGCCAACGTGCACTGGAAACAGGTTTGACTTACTACCGGCAATGTGAACCAAGCTCCTGCTGCAGTCATACAGGGACCGGATAGCCCTTAACAAAGGACCCTGGACCCCGTACTCCCGGAGCACTCCCCACAGGGTGCCCCAAGGGACACGGTCGAATGCCTTCTCCAGATCCACAAAACACATGTGGACTGGTTGGGCGGACTCCCATGAACCCTCGAGCACCCGATGGAGCGTGTAGAGCTGGTCCAGTGTGCCACGACCAGGACGAAAACCACATTGCTCCTCCTGAATCCGAGGGTCGACCATCGATCGAATTCTCCTCTCCAGTACTCTGGAATAGACCTTACCGGGGAGGCTGAGGAGTGTGATCCCCCTATAGTTGGAACACACCCTCCGGTCCCCCTTCTTAAACAGAGGGACCACCACCCTGGTCTGCCAATCCAGAGGCACTGTCCCCGATCGCCACGGGATGTTGCAGAGGCGTGTCAGCCAAGACAGCCCCACAACATCCAGAGACTTAAGGTACTCAGGACGGATTTCATCCACCCCAGGAGCCTTGCCACCGAGGAGCTTTCTAACCACCTCGGTGACTTTGGCCTGGGTAATGGATGAGTCCGCCCCTGAGTCCTCAGTCTCTGCTTCCTCTTCGGAAGACGTGACGATGGGATTGAGGAGATCCTCGAAGTACTCCTTCCACTGCCCGACAACATCCCCAGTCAGGGTCAACAGCTCCCCACCCACACCGTAAACAGTGCTGGTGGAGAGCTGCTTCCGCCTCCTGAGGCGTCGGATGGTTTGCCAGAATATCTTCGAGGCCGACCGACAGTCCTCCTCCATAGCCTCCCCGAACTCCTCCCAGACCCGAGTTTTTGCCTCTGCGACTGCACGGGCTGCGGCACGCTTGGCCTGCCGGTACCTGTCAGCTGCTTCTGGGGTCCCACCTACCAACAAAGATAAGTAGGACTCCTTCTTCAGCTTGATGGCATCCCTTACTTCCGGTGTCCGCCACCGGGTTCGGGGATTGCTGCCGCGACAGGCACCAGAGACCTTGCGACCACAGCTACGAGCAGCCGCATCGACAATGGAGGTGGAGAACATGATCCACTCGGACTCCATGTCTCCAACCTCCCCCGGGATGTGGGAGAAGCTCTCCCGGAGGTGGGAGTTGAAGACCTCGCTGACAAAGGGTTCCACCAGTCGTTCCCAGCAGACCCTCACGATACGTTTGGGCCTGCCAGGTCTGACCGGCTTCCTACCCTCCCAGCGGATCCAACTCACCACCAGGTGGTGATTAGTCGACAACTCTGCCCCTCTCCTCACTTGAGTGTCCGAGAAACGTGGCCGAAGGTGAGATGATACGACTACAATGTCGATCATCGATCTCCGGCTCAGGGTGTCCTGGTGCCACGTGCACTTATGGACACCCTTGTGCTCGAACATGGTGTTCGTGATGGATAAACTGTGACTAGCACAGAAGTCCAACAACTGAACACCACTCGGGTTCAGATCGGGGAGGCCGTGCTTCCCGATCACCCCCCTCCAGGTCTCACTGTCGCCGCCCACGTGGGCGTTGAAATCCCCCCAGGAGAACAATGGAGTCCCCAGTCGGAGCACTATCTAGTACCCCTCCCAGGGACTCCAAGAAGGTCGGGTACTCTGCACTGCTGCTCGGCCCGTAGGCCGAGACAATGGTGGGAGACCTGTCCCCGACCCGAAGGCGTAGGGACGCGACCCTCTCGTTCACCGGCGTGAACTCCAACACTTGGCGACAGAGCTGGGGAGCAATAAGCAATGCGACCCCAGCTCTCCGCCTCTCCCCGTGGGCGACGCCAGAAAAATGAAGCGTCCAGCCCTCTCCAGGAGTTGGGTACCAGAGCCCAAGCTGTGCGTGGAGGTGAGCCCGACTATCTCTAGTCGGTATCTCTCAACCTTCCCTCACAAGCTCAGGCTCCTTCCCCCCTAGCGAGGTGACATCCTGTTAGCATGGACCGGCCGCCCGCCCTCGACCGCCACCCAATCCTCTCTGCACCCGACCCCCATGGCCCCCTCTGCAGGTGGTGAACCCACAGGAAGGCGGGCCCACGTCACTCTTTCGGGCTGAGCCCGGCTGGGCCCCATGGGCTAAGGCCCGAGCACCAGGCGCTTGCACGCGAGCCCCAACCCCAGGCCTGGCTCCAGGGTGGGACCCCAGCTCCACCATACTGGGCGACGTCTCAGTCCTTGATCTTTTACTGGTCATGGAGGTTCTGAACTGCCCTTAGTCTGACCCGTCACCTAGGACCTGTTTGCCTTGGGAGACCCTACAGGGAGCACAAAGCCCCCGACAACATAGCTCCTAGGATCATCCGGGTATACAAACTCCCCCACCACGATAAGGTGGCAGCTAGAGGGGGACTTGCACTACTTTTTTCCCAAAATTGGATCAACTTTTAGTTTTGGCCCCTGTACAAACGAAAATAGACCTTTATCACCGTTTTTGCTGTCTTAACTCTATAACATTCAGTCATAGATAGTCCAGACTATACCTTTTAGGAATATTTATGTTCAGACAAACAATGTGGTATAGTTTTCAGTATGATTTGATCATATTAAAATTTTGACTCTTGTGAAATTCTTCAGTTGACCCCTACCTGGTCAACTATCGGAAATTTAAGTGGCCAGTTGTTGTTTTTTTTCCCCAAGTATTTGTGCCGAATTTCAGATCAAATCAAATCAATTTTATTTATATAGCACCAAATCACAACAAACAGTTGCCCCAAGGCGCTTTATATTGTAAGGCAAAGCCATACAATAATTACGGAAAAACCCCAACGGTCAAAACGACCCCCTGTGAGCAAGCACTTGGCGACAGTGGGAAGGAAAAACTCCCTTTTAACAGGAAGAAACCTCCAGCAGAACCAGGCTCAGGGAGGGGCAGTCTTCTGCTGGGACTGGTTGGGGCTGAGGGAGAGAACCAGGAAAAAGACATGCTGTGGAGGGGAGCAGAGATCAATCACTAATGATTAAATGCAGAGTGGTGCATACAGAGCAAAAAGAGAAAGAAACACTCAGTGCATCATGGGAACCCCCCCCCCAGCAGTCTAAGTCTATAGCAGCATAACTAAGGGATGGTTCAGGGTCACCTGATCCAGCCCTAACTATAAGCTTTAGCAAAAAGGAACGTTTTAAGCCTAATCTTAAAAGTAGAGAGGGTGTCTGTCTCCCTGATCCGAATTGGGAGCTGGTTCCAGAGGAGAGGAGCCTGAAAGCTGAAGGCTCTGCCTCCCATTCTACTCTTAAAAACCCTAGGAACTACAAGTAAGCCTGCAGTCTGAGAGCGAAGCGCTCTATTGGGGTGATATGGTACAATGAGGTCCCTAAGATAAGATGGGACCTGATTATTCAAAACCTTATAAGTAAGAAGAAGAATTTTAAATTCTATTCTAGAATTAACAGGAAGCCAATGAAGAGAGGCCAATATGGGTGAAATATGATCTCTCCTTCTAGTCCCCGTCAGTACTCTAGCTGCAGCATTTTGAATTAACTGAAGGCTTTTCAGGGAACTTTTAGGACAACCTGATAATAATGAATTACAATAGTCCAGCCTAGAGGAAATAAATGCATGAATTAGTTTTTCAGCATCACTCTGAGACAAGACCTTTCTAATTTTAGAGATATTGCGCAAATGCAAAAAAGCAGTCCTACATATTTGTTTAATATGCGCATTGAATGACATATCCTGATCAAAAATGACTCCAAGATTTCTCACAGTATTACTAGAGGTCAGGGTAATGCCATCCAGAGTAAGGATCTGGTTAGACACCATGTTTCTAAGATTTGTGGGGCCAAGTACAGTAACTTCAGTTTTATCTGAGTTTAAAAGCAGGAAATTAGAGGCCATCCATGTCTTTATGTCTGTAAGACAATCCTGCAGTTTAGCTAATTGGTGTGTGTCCTCTGGCTTCATGGATAGATAAAGCTGGGTATCATCTGCGTAACAATGAAAATTTAAGCAATGCTGTCTAATAATACTGCCTAAGGGAAGCATGTATAAAGTGAATAAAATTGGTCCTAGCACAGAACCTTGTGGAACTCCATAATTAACCTTAGTCTGTGAAGAAAATTCCCCTTTTACATGAACAAATTGTAATCTATTAGACAAATATGATTCAAACCACCGCAGCGCAGTGCCTTTAATACCTATGGCATGCTCTAATCTCTGTAATAAAATTTTATGGTCAACAGTATCAAAAGCAGCACTGAGGTCTAACAGAACAAGCACAGAGATGAGTCCACTGTCTGAGGCCATAAGAAGATCATTTGTAACCTTCACTAATGCTGTTTCTGTACTATGATGAATTCTAAACCCTGACTGAAACTCTTCAAATAGACCATTCCTCTGCAGATGATCAGTTAGCTGTTTTACAACTACCCTTTCAAGAATTTTTGAGAGAAAAGGAAGGTTGGAGATTGGCCTATAATTAGCTAAGATAGCTGGGTCAAGTGATGGCTTTTTAAGTAATGGTTTAATTACTGCCACCTTAAAAGCCTGTGGTACATGGCCAACTAATAAAGATATTGAATTTAGATAGATAGAATTTGGCGCTTGTATCACCATTTGAAGGATTGTTTCAGTTATCTGCTGTACTATAGGCTGTTCAAAAAAAAAAAAAATCTGCATTTTTCTTTACAAACTATTACTGTGTAAACTGAAATATGCTTGAAGATTTAGCTTTCGTGTGAATCACTGAACTAATATTTAGTTGTATAGCCACTGTTTCTGAGATCTGCTTCAGCCCAGGATGATTGTACTACATTCCACAGTTCCTCCGCATTTCTTATTTTTGCCTCAAAAACAGCATTTTTGATGTCACCCCACAAGTTTTCTATTGGATTAAGGTCTGGGGTTTGGGCTGGTCACTCAATGACATTAATCTTGTTGGTCTGGAACAAAGATGGTGTGAGCTTGCTGGTAGTTTTTGTGTCCTTGTTTGTTGAAACACCCATTTCAAGGGCATTTCCTCTTCAGTATAAGGCAACGTGACCTCTTCAAGTATTTTGATGTGGTCAGACTGATCAATGATCCCTGGTATGTGATAAATAGGCCCGACACCATAGTATGACAAATATCCCCCATATCATGATGTGAAATAACAGGCTTGCTTTCATCAGTCCACAAAATGTTGCCCACAAAATGCCATTCTTTAGGGTCCCTTCACATAGCATGATTTAAGGCGACCTAGTGCACGAAGGAGGAATTGCGTGCCATTCGTGAAAAATCGGAGCTGTCTCCAACATCTCATACACGTGTTGCTACAACTATTCGCGCACACCAACAGCCAAAAGACAGTGAGTGCCCTGTGAGAGCCCATTCGATCGCTCTCGCAGCAGGTGTCGGCCAAATTCCAGGTGACACACAAACATCCAACATCGCTCGCTTGACACATGAACATCCAACACCACTTGCTTGACACTTAGAAAATGTATGGCCATTCATGCTGTCAGCACGAAAACAGTGAGCAGACAATCACTTTCGAGCTGGATGTGAAATTTGTTTAAGTGCCCCCACGGGTGTGGTGTTGCAAAAAGCAACACATGTGGTGCATGTGTCTTGGACATGTGTCACTATTATCCTGAAGGCCCCTTTCAATTCATGATTCAATTTGCACAGGATCAGCAGCGTGCACAGGATCAGCAGAGTGCATTCGATCGCTCTCGCGGCAGGTGTCGGCCAAATTCCAGGTGACACACGAACATCCAACACTGCTCGCTTTGTTGGGAAGGTGTCGTAACACGGACCCGCAACAGGGGGCGCAAATGAACGGACAATGGATAAGACAAAGAGTAACAATTTAATGTTGTGAAACGCACAACTGGATACAGACAAAGATATAATGCCAATTAAACACAAGGTGACGTGCGGACAGGCTCGAAGATAGGAGACCTCTGGCGATCGAAGAGCCGGGACCCACACAGCTTCCACCACCAACAGCCTGAAGAACACCGGAACCGCCAAGTCCTGAGTCGCCAGGTGGTCACCGTCTTCTGTTGCAGACCCTGGTACTGCTGGCAGAAGATGAAAAACAGTTAATGGTGCAGCTCCTGTTAGTCTCGTCCCTGGATGGAGTGAGAGGCGAAGAACGTCGCCCTCCCACTATCCGCCAATCCAGCTTCAGACAGAGCCCGCAGGAACACGGCTGCACACAGAACAATGTTAGATACAACAATAATCACAGCAGAGAAGGTTACCTTAGACGGTAGCTGATTTCTCGGCGAGGAGGTGGAGTAATAATCCGGCTTTTGTAGGGACGGTGGTGATTGGTGACAGCTGGTGTAAATGAGTGACAGCTGTCACTCTCTGTTGTCTCGGCGCCCTCTCATGCTTGAAGCCCGCACTCCAAGCAGGGCGCCGACTGGTGGTGGTGGGCCAGCAGTACCTCCTCTTCAGCGGCCCACACAACACGCTTGACACTTAGAAAATGTGTGGCCATTCATGCTGTCAGCACAAAAACAGTGAGCAGACAATCACTTTCGAGCTGGATGTGAAATTTGTTTAAGTGCCCCCACGGGTGTGGCGTTGCAAAAAGCAACACACGTGGTGCATGTGTCTTGGACATGTGTCACTATTATCCTGAAGGCCCCTTTGATGAATGATGATGAAAACTGTTTATTTCGAACATTTGATACAACAACAATTACAAGATAGATCAGTAAAGACAACAACAAAAAAGTTCCTACTGTGTACCCAACATGTCTGAAAAGGGGTAGGGTGAAGCATCAGCTTATTTATCCCTACCCCTTCTTCCCCACAACCAGTAATACCCTTTGCCACATATACACATAGATTCCTACACACCTAAACCGATATCAAAATATATATATATATATATATATATATATATAAATCAACATACATATACACACACATATACATATATACACACATACACACATATATACACAAACATAAATATACACCTACACATACCTACTTACATACAAAATACTATATATTTACAAGCCGAAGCAAAAAACAAAAACACTCTAACCCTCATTACCCTTCCTCCTCCCTATACCTAGAAAAAAACATATTTTTGTACCGCTGTTTGAACTGGTTCATGCTTGGACATTGCTTGAGCCCCACTCCCAATCTGTTCCACATCCTCACCCCACAGACAGAAATACAGAAACCTTTTAATGTTGTTCGTGCCCACTGATGCTTTAAATTAAATTTCTCCCTCAGACTGCAATCCCCTGATCTGTTAAAAAACATATTTTTAATATTTGCTGGAAGTAAATTGTTTATTGCTTTATACACGATTTGTACTGTTTGAAAATGAACCAAGTCTGTGAATTTTAAGAATTTGGATTGTAAAAATAGTGGATTTGTATGATCTCTATAGCCAGTATTATGAATAATCCTTATAGCTCTTTTCTGCATTACTGATAGTGATTGTGTTGTACCTTTATAAGTATTACCCCATACCTCTGCACAGTACTGTAAATATGGTAAAAGCAGTGAGCAGTAAAGAATGCGGAGTGAGTTGTGGTCCAGAATATGTTTCGCTTTGTTTAGAACTGAAATGCTTCTTGACAGTTTACTTTGTATATGTTTTATATGAGTCTTCCAGTTTATCTTATCATCTATTATCACCCCCAGAAACTTATTTTCATGTACCCTTTCAATATCTACCCCCTCGACTTGTAACTGAACCTGTATGTCTGTATTACAATAGCCAAATAACATGTATTTTGTTTTACTTAAGTTTAATGATAATTTTTTTCTGTCAAACCATATTTTCAATTTTCCCATTTCTATACTGATCCTCCTCAGTAACTCCTGCAAATCCCCCCCTGAACAAAAAATGCTTGTGTCATCTGCAAATAATACTATTTTTAATATTTGGGAAACATTGACAATATCATTTATATAAATTAGAAACAGTTTTGGACCCAATACTGACCCCTGTGGGACGCCACAAGCATTGTCCAACCATGATGATGTATATTCCCCCAACCTCACAAACTGTTTTCTGTTACTTAAGTAGCTTCTCACCCAGTGCAACACCAACCCCCTAATCCCATACTGTTCAAGTTTACTGATTAATATGTCATGATTGATTGTATCAAAAGCCTATTTAAGGTCTATAAATATTCCAACTGAATGTAATTTGTGGTCTATGGCGTTTGTAATCTCCTCAACTGATTCTATTAATGCAAGTGATGTTGAACTATGTGCTCTGAATCCATATTGACTATCAGTAAGTAATTTATGTTTATTTATGAATTTGTCTAATCTATTACTGAATAACTTTCTAATAATTTGGAAAATTGTGGAAGCAAAGAAACAGGTCTATAATTTGTGAAGTGGTGTCTATCCCCAGTCTTATACAGCGGCACAACCTTAGCTATTTTCATTTGATTGGGAAATTTACCGGTTTGAAATGATAAGTTACAGATGATGTTAATGGTTCTACAATCCATTCAATGACCTGTTTTACCACCACCATATCAATTTCATTTAAATTGGTAGATGTTTTATATTTACAATTATTCACAATGTCTATAATTTCTTTTCCATCCACTGCTGTGAGGAATATTGAACAGGGATTTCTTTCTATGAGATTATTATCCCAATCCTCAGGTTGGGAATTGGGAATTTTTTCTGCCAAGCTTGGTCCAATATTTACAAAAAAATTATTAAAACCGTTGACTACCTCATCCTTATTTTCCTTCTTGACATTATTATCAATGAAATACTGAGGGTAACTCTGTTTTTTATTACCATTTTTGAGAATGCTATTTAATACAAGGTCTGTCAATAAAGTATAGGTCCTTTTTATTTTTTTCAAAAACTATATGGTGTTGTGTAGGCCGCTGAAGAGGAGGTACTGCTGGCCCACCACCACAAGATGGCGCCCTGCTTGAAGTGCGGGCTTCAAGCACGAGAGGGCGTCGGCTTTGCTGGAGGTGACAGCTGTCATTAATCAACACAAGCTGTCGCCCATCACCACCACTACAAAGACCGGACTGCAACTCCACCTCCTCGCCGAGAAATCAACTACCATTCAGGTAATTTCTCTGCTGCCTGACACTGTGTGTGTTTAACCTGAACTTCTATTTGCAGCCGTTTTCCTGGAGTGTTGCCTTATCTGGAGGATTGGCGTTTGGTGTGACAGCGACGGCTTCGCCTCACACCCCAACTCAGATAAGTGGTTGACCAGGAGCTGCACGAGTGTGTGTGATTGGAGGTGGAGGTTTTCCCTCCTTTACTTAAGACAGACTGTGGGATTACTGAGTGTGCGAACTCACACTCATCTGGACTGTCTTTGTTCTCTGCCAGCAGTATCGGGTCTGACTGCTGAAGACAGCGGCCACCTGGGGCGCAGGGCTTGGCGGCTCCGGTGTTCTTCAGCTCCGTTGGTGGTGGAAGCTGTGTGGGGATCCAGCTCTTCTCTCTCCAGGTGTCTTCTATCGTCGAGCTTGCCCACACGTCACCTGGTGTATGATTGACAGTCACCATATTGTTGTTGTCTGTACATTGTTGTGCGATTAACAACATTAAATTGTTACTTTTTGGCTTATCCATTGTCCGTTCATTAACGCCCCCTGTTGTGGGTCCGTGTCACGTCACTTTCACAACATATGGATTTCATTCATATGTTTTTACGTCAGACATGCTTGAACCCTCGTGCGCATGCGTGAGTTTTTCCACGCCTGTCGGTGACGTCATTCGCCTGTGAGCACTCCTTGTGGGAGGAGTCGTCCAGCCCCTCGTCGGAATTCCTTTGTCTGAGAAGTTGCTGAGAGACTGGCGCGTTGTTTGATCAAAATTTTTTCTAAACCTGTGAGACACATCGAAGTGGACACGGTTCGAAAAATTAAGCTGGTTTTCAGTGAAAATTTTAACGGCTGATGAGAGATTTTGAGGTGACACTGTCGCTTTAAGGACTTCCCACGGTGCGAGACGTCGCTCGGCGCTCTCAGCCGCCGTCGTCAGCCTGTTCAAGCTGAAAACCTCCACATTTCAGGCTCTATTGATCCAGGACGTCGTGAGAGAACAGAGAAGTTTCAGAAGAAGTCGGTTTCAGCATTTTATCCGGCTATTCCACTGTTAAAGGAGATTTTTTTAATGAAAGACGTGCGGATGGGTCCGCACGTACGCGACGCTCCGCCACAGGAAAAACACCTCTGTTGGAAGCCTTAAGGACAAGTTGGAACATGTCCTGCTGTTAAACAATTTCTCATACACTCACTCCACTGAAAGCCATCAAAAGCCACCTGGATTTTACAAATAGTTATCAACACGGAGGTGTTTTTCCTGTGCCGCCGCACCGCGTCGACTGCGTCCCGATGCGCGGACCCGTCCGAACGTCTTTCATTAAAAAAAATCTCCTTTAACAGTGGAATATCCGGATAAAATGCTGAAACCGACTTCTTCTGAAACTTCTGTTCTCTCACGACGTCCTGGATCAAAAGAGCCTGAAATGTGGAGGTTTTCAGCTTGAACAGGCTGACGACGGCGGCTGAGAGCGCAGCGCGACGTCTCGCACCGTGAAAAGTCCTTAAAGCGACAGAATCACCTCAAAATCTCTCATCAGCCGTTAAAATTTTCACTGAAAACCAGCTTAATTTTTCGAACCGTGTCCACTTCGATGTGTCTCACAGGTTTAGAAAAAATTTTGATCAAACAACGCGCCAGTCTCTCAGCAACTTCTCAGACAAAGGAATTCCGACGAGGGGCTGGACGACTCCTCCCACAAGGAGTGCTCACAAGTGAATGACGTCACCGACAGGCGTGGAAAAACTCACGTATGCGCACGAGGGTTCAAGCATGTCTGACGTAAAAACATATGAATGAAATCCATATAGTTTTTGAAAAAAATAAAAAGGACCTATACTTTATTGACAGCCCTCGTATATCCCATATTCCTTTAATATTGTTTTTATTATATAATATGTTACTATAATATTCCTTCCTACATATCCGTATAATATTAGTTAATCTATTTTTGTATTTCTTATATCTATTTTCTGCCTCTTTAGTTTTATGAATTCTCTATACAGTGTATTTTTCTTATTACATGCATTTCGTAACCCTTTCGTCATCCATGGTCGAGCTTGGATTTTTTGTTTTCTGTAGTCTTGTTTAATTGGACAATTTTTATCATATAATGATGTAAATATTTGTAAAAAAGTTTCATATGCACTATCAACATCACTTTCACTGTATACCTTTTCCCAGTTTTGCTCCTGTAAATCCTTCTTTAGTGTGTTCATGTTTTCCTCTGTCTGCACTCGCCTGTATTTTATTTTCTCCTCTGGCTGATTCCGCCGATGGTTTCTATTATAAACGATGAAAACTGGTAAGATGATCACTAATGTCATTGATTAATAATCCACTCACAGTGTTATTCTCAATATCATTGCTGAATATATTATCAATTAAGGTGGCACTATGGGATGTAATTCTGCTTGGACTGGTGATTTTTGGATATAAACTCATACTGTACATTATACTGATAAATTCATCTGTTATTTTATGCTTATTTGGATTGAGCAGATCAATATTTAAGTCACCACAAATGAACACAGTTTTTTGATTAGTTTTTGAGAATGTTTTTTTCCATACAGTCAGTGAATGTTTCAATACTAGATCCTGGTGCTCTATATATACAGCTGACTAATACATTTTTGCTTTTTTCTTCACATATTTCAATAGTTATACATTCTAATAAGTTATCAATCACAGTTGTCATATTGTCTACTATTTTATAATCCATGTTCTTATCCACATACACAGCCACTCCTCCTCCACTCTTATTCTTTCTGTTTACACAGTTAAATTCATATCCATCCAGTTCAAAATCCATTCCTTTATCTTCATTGATCCATGTTTCTGATATAGCAATTATGTTAAATATTTTTTTAAACTGACTTAAATATTCTTTAATGTTGTTAAAGTTTGCATATAGACTTCTGCTGTTGAAATGGATTATTGTTAATTTGTTATCCGTTTTAATGATCCGATTAAACTGTTCATCTGTATAATAGCAACAACTGTCATTGATATTTGAGAAGAAATTATTGTCCGGGTCTATATCGTGCTCCAAGTCCAGTACATTGTGGTCTGTGTATTTAAATGTTCTCAGTTCTACTTTTCCATGATCAGCAATCCTTTGAGTTATATCCTTCTTGTCTCCAGATGTAGATGATGTAGTAGATGAATAGGTTCCTCTGGTCTGTGTCATGGTGTTGTGATGTTTATGTCCTCATACCTTATTGGTCGTATTTGTCCAGATCCTCGATGTTCCTGATTACCATAACCTTCGCTTGTTCTGGTGTTCCATTCAATTTGATAAATGTTTTGCAGTTGGATGTCCATGTCTGTTGAATTTTTCCCTGCTTTTTAAGAAACGAGCTTTCCTGGGTTTCCTGGGTCCTGCGTTTCTTTTGGTCAGATGTTCATTGATGAATACGTTTGTTCCTTTAAGTTTCCGTCCCTGTTTTAACAATGCCATTTTATGTTTTCTGTTGACAAACCTCATTATAACTGCTCGCTTGTCTCCATCCTCTCTCCTGGGCAGGGGGTGGCACGCTTCAATGTTATTACAGTCCATTTGAATACCTTTAGATTGCAGGAAGTCAGCCACCTGTTGTTCCACTGAGCTGGCCTCCTGCTCGCTGGCCTCCCCTCCGCTGTCTTCTGACACCGCCCGTGCGTAGGATCGAGGTTTAATATGAATTCCTGTAATAATAACGTCGTTCATCCTTGTGTACTGTTCCAACTCCGCAACACGGTTCTCCAGGTACACCAGACGCCGGTCTTTCTCGGCATTCTGGATCCGGAGAGCCTTCACTTCTTCCACCAGCTCCGTAATGGATTTCTGCTGCATTTTAACAACAGAGATTTCCTCAGACAAAAAGTCCAGGGACTTTTTGATATCGTCTCCCTCCTCCGCCATCAGTGCCTTCTTCGGACCCATGGTCAGATAACTCCGCGCTGGCGCATCGGGCCTCGGTAAAGCCGCGCCGGTGGAACTGCGCTGACGCCTCGGGCTTCAGGTGGAGCCGCGCCGGTGGATGTGCGCTGACGCCTCGGGTCTCGCTAAAGCCGCGCCGGTGGAACTGTGCTGACGCCTCGGGCCTCGGTAAAGCCGCGCCTTTCAATTCATGATTCAATTTGCACAGGATCAGCAGCGTGCATTCGATCGCTCTCGCGGCAGGTGTCGGCCAAATTCCAGGTGACACATGAACATCCAACACCGCTCGCTTGACACTTAGAAAATGTATGGCTATTCATGCTGTCAGCATGAAAACAGTGAGCAGACAATCACTTTCGAGCTGGATGTGAAATTTGTTTAAGTGCCCCCACGAGTGTGGTGTTGCAAAAAGCAACGTACGTGGTACATGTGTCACTATCATCCTGAAGGCCCCTTTCAATTCATGATTCAATTTGCACAGGATCAGCAGCGTGCATTCGATCGCTCTCGCGGCAGGTGTCGGCCAAATTCCAGGTAACACACGAACATCCAACACCGCTCGCTTGACACTTAGAAAATGTGTGGCCATTCATGCTGTCAGCACGAAAACAGTGAGCAGACAATCACTTTCAAGCTGGATGTGAAATTTGTTTAAGTGCCCCCATGAGTGTGGTGTTGCAAAAAGCAACATATGTGGTGCATGTGTCTCGGACATGTGTCACTATTATCCTGAAGGCCCCTTTCAATTCATGATTCAATTTGCACAGGATCAGCAGCGTGCACGTCATGACTGTTGTGTCTGTTGGTTGTCTATTACTCTGCTACACCTACTAGTGAATTATTTGCCATGTAGAATAGTTCTACCAAAAACTTATTGATCTGGTTAGTGACATTGGACTGCTATTATTTTGAACACAACTGTATCTGAAATCTGATGATACATCTTTTTTATGTGTGGCCCCCCCCCCCAACCCTTAATTGGAATAAGCCAGTATAGAAAATGAATGTCTCGTTTAATTTCAGGTGCTATTGCATATAATGTTTCTCCCATACTCTCACGAGCACCACTAACTTAGCTGATAGTAATTGGCTGAACAACTATACAGTTTTTTGTTCGTACGAGCCCACGGCTGACTTGCTTGATGAGTTCCTGCACAAAAAGTAATTCCCAAACAATACTGTATTTGCGATGACAGTGCGTTTTCATGGGTAACAAAAACAAGGAGTATATTTGGCACAAGAACTTGTATATCTCATGTGTTTTTATGCCTGTGTGTAATTTCTCCAGTCGCAGCCACAGAAGCCTATAACTTGCTCTGGGTGTCTTTCCTCATTGTCCTTCTTGCACAGTCACTCAGTACTTGAGAACTGTCGTGTTATTGGAATGCTAAGCATAGAACATAACATTTATTGCATGATTTTAAAAAGTTTGTACAGATAGTACATAAAGTTACACATCAAAAGTTAAAAACATAAATAATTCCAACGATTAATAAAATCCACAGTAATACCTAAAACCATAAAATACTAATTTATATAAATAGTACATAAAAGCACACATCTCACATCCAAGGTTAAAAACTGTATTGTACTTATCTTTAAAAACATTGACACTGGGTGAATTTATAACATGGTTCAGTAAACTGTTCCAAAAAGTGATGATTCTATTACTAAAAACAATTCTGACATCTAATCTTGAACTTAATAACCTTTAACATAGTCGAGTGGCCTCTCAGTCCAGTATAATCTCTAAATAGGAAAAATGAATTACAATCAATTTCATGACAGTTTAACATTTTGTAAGTTTCAATAAGGTCCCCATGAACTCTCCTGTTTTCTCGTGTCGTCAGTCTGAGTTCCTTCAAGCTATTTTCATAAGTGTTCTAAACCAGGTATATCTTTTGTTGCCCTGCGTTGAACTTTTTCTAACATATCTTTGCCCCTCTGTAAAAAGGGAACCACACTTGCACATAATACTCCAAATGAGGTCAAACATAACTCTTGTACGACACTAGGAAAGATTCCTTGGTAATATAACTGAACAACCTTTTGATAAGACCGAGCACTTGATTAGGTTTTGCCGCTGCATTACTTATGTGCTTCGAGAATGATAACTTATTGGTAAATAAAACACCTAAATCTGTTTCTTCCATGACAGTGTCAACTTCATCTCCATTTATATAGTACTCATAACAAGGATTCTTTGCACCAAAATGCATTGCCTTACATTTTTCACTATTAAACCTGAGTAGTCATTCATTTGACCAATCTCATAGCTTATCTAAGTCATTATTAATACAATTGTAATCAACAAACAGCCAGTGAAAAATTCTGTTGGACAATGTTAGAACATGAGGACAGAACAGTTTAACACTTCAGGGATTACTTTTGTCTACAATTACACCACCAGCTTGGAGACATGCATTGCTATATTTGAAGGGAACAGGGCTATTCAAGAGAATATAGTACAGTTTAACACCCCCCCCCCCCTTTTTTTTATTCCCCTCTCCTCCTTCATCTCCACAATTCCTTATTATAGCATCAGACTCCATTAATGCTCCACTCCCAAACAGTTGGTGGCGGTAATGCATCGTGTTGGTTTGCCGATCCGCTCGAAAGAAGAAGAAAAGTTGACTGTCATGTTTTGGCGGTTTTTATGATTTTGAATTCATTGCGAAAACAGCTTTTTAAATACGACGAAACATGGACCGGTAAGTCGCAAAATAATATTTCGTCAGTTCTGTAAAGTGTGTTAATAAGTTAAATCCTAGTAATTTAGCGAATTGTGTTGCTAACGTTAGCCACAGTTGGCTAACTTTACGTTTCTTTTTGGACAGTAGCGATATATACTGAACACATACGGCTGTGAGAGCTGTGTGCTGTAAGTACAACGGGTAATTTTTCAGAAGCGCCTCATTGTGTGTGTGTTTTTAAAATCTTCTTAAAACGTCTAGAGGAAGGATTAATCGAGCCACAGGTCGAGTGTCGGAGTTGCCTATGCGAGTGGCAGATAGGATGAGCACCGGCTACACAACGCCTCAGAGGTTGGTGTGTTTGTTTTTTAAGCATGTGTTTTAAAATTGAATTAATCGTATTTTCTTAAAATTGGCTGAAAGTGACACTTTCTGCGCAGGTATCTGCTTATAATCACGCCCACAAGTATAACAGATGAAGTATCCTTGATAAGCAGTTTCACATTTCACATTGCTTTTCATAACTGCAATGCTTTGTTTCCATTTTACATTGCTTTCTCACGTTATAGTATCAATGAATGGTTAATCCAAATAAAGGAGTGACACAAATGTTCTCATGAAGGTGTGTGTGAGTGAGTGAGTGAGTGTGAAAGCATGCAAACACTACAGTCATTTGCCCAGTTCTGGATCACTTTTTTAAAGTCCCGCTATATAGAGCCATAATGCAACTGAATATCCTTTATGGGGTATTTGGATGTTATCTAGCTAAAGAAGTCTGGATGGGGTAACCCTTCTACTTAAAGTGTGAAGCCACATTATATGTGGTGCAAATATTTGCCGGAAATGGATCACTTTGCCTAGTTCTGGATCATGACACTCTGTGTCGCTTTGGGGTCATTCCTGGCATCTGGCTGGAGCCCTTCTAATGCAGAATGATACACACTGTGCCTGGGAATGTGTTTTGAACACAAAACTATATAAAATATACTTATTAAATGAGGATTTACTTATTTTCGAGAGGCACTATTATACGTTTTCCGAGCAAAAAAATGAAGTGTTTTTAAATACCTTCAAACCTGCATTATTTGTGCCATATATGGTCAGTAAAAAGTTGCTAAATTGAAATAAGTTTGAGATTCCACATTATTTCTGAAAAGGAAGGAGACTTGGAATAACCAGCCTTCATATAGTGCTTTTTAACTTGCTTTGCCTTCTGCACAGATGGACTGGCAGCAGTGCCCTTCTTTATGGGTGACTTTGCAGCAGCTTTCTTCTTTTTAGGTGGCATCTGGAAAAAAATGTACTGCCATCATAAAGTGCCATCATTACAAGCACAAATTGCATTTCTTCCAAAAAACTTTATTTACATGAAATGATGAATTCATTTTACTGGGTGGCATTCCTTAATAAATGAAGATAAAATAAAATCTGTGGTAATAAACATTCTTGGATTTTGACATCTCCCTCTAAGCTTTTAACTCAATGAAGTGGGTCAGGATAGCACAAGATGCCCCAACTTGCTATCATTTTGCACCTTATGTTGTTAGAGATGGAGAGCAAAGGAGGGTTTTAAATGTGTGGAGGTGAGATTTCTCCCGAATTAAAAAGTAAAAGCTCAAACATTCATATCCATTTGTGATGTTGAGATGACCCCCAAAGAACACATGGCTCACAAGTACTGACACGAGGCTGCTGCTTCAGTGATCCACAACCGGCAAATTTTTGCGTCGGAGATAAATGCGTGCAGCAATTAAACAGCAAGACGTAACACACTGACATTTTCTACCCAAGTAAGTAAGTATTTTCCCACTCTAGAACCAATGACACTGAATGGCTAACTCACCTTTGCTACTTAATAGAGATCGTCACTTTCACGAATGAGTGAGTCAGAAAACACGCGCACACCACTGACACCGGATGTTTTGATTCCTCTCCTGATCACAAGGATGGCTGGATCCGGTCAAGCCTGTGGTCGTTTGTAGACAAAACATCAGCCTTTCCATTGGTACCAAGTATTAGCTTATTTGCGCTGATTACGAGAAACGGTGGCGCAAAAACTACAGCAGTGATCCGGAACCAGCAATGAACCAGAACTGGGCAAGTGACTGTGCGGATTTAGCATTTTTTTTCGTGTTTTTTTTTTTTTTTTTTTTAATATAGCATCACATCAATGTAAGAAAACTCAGGTGATGTTATACAAAACATGTTATTCTTAATCTTTCAGTAGCAACAACTTTACAACTTAGTGTGCACCCGAAAACTATTCACAGCACTTCACCTTACAGTCTGATTGCAAAATGGAGTAAATTTTTTTTTCCCCTCAGAATTCTACTCAAAACACCCCATAATGACAACATGAAAAGTGTTTTTTGTTGTTGTTGCTTTTTGCAAATTTATTGAAAACCGCGACCTAAGAAATCACGTGTACATATGTATTCACACCCTTTGCTCAGTACTTTGTTGATGCACCTTCAGCAGCAATGACAGCCTCAAGCCTTCTTGAATATGATGCCACAAGCTTGGTGCACCTATCTTTGGGCAGTTTTGCCCATTCCTCTTTGCAGCGCCTCTCAAGCTCCATCAGGTTGGATGGGGAGCGTCAGTGCACAGCCATTTTCAGACCTCTTCAGAGATGTTCCATCGGATTCAGGTCTGGGCTCTGGCTGGGCCACTCAAGGACATTCACAGAGTTGTTCTGAAGCCACTCCTTTGATACCTTGGCTGTGTGCTTTGGGTCATTGTCCTGCTGAAAGATGAATCGTTGCTCCAGTCTGAGGTCAAGAGCGCTCTGGAGCAGGTTTTCTGAGAATCCTTCAGGTGCCTTTTGTCGAACTCCAGATGGGCAGCCATGTGCCTTTTACTAAGGGAGTGGCTTCTATCTGGCCACTGGCCAGTCAACCAAACAGGCCTGATTGGTGGATTGCTGCAGAGATGGTTGTCCTTCTGGAAGGTTCTCCTCTCTCCGCCGAGTAATGCTGGAGCTCTGACAGAGTGATCATCGGGTTCTTGGTCACCTTCTTGACTAAAGCCCTTCTCCCCCGATCGCTCATTTTTGACGGGCAGCCAGCTCTAGGAAGAGTCTTGGTGGATCTGAACTTCTTTCATTTATCGATGATGTCAGCCACTGTGCCCACTGGGAACTTCAGAGCACCAGAGATGTTTCTGTACCCTTCCCTAGATTTGTGTCTTGAGACAGTCTTATCGCAGAGGTCTACAGACAATTCCTTTGACTTCATGCTTGGTTTGTGCTCTGACATGCACTGTCCATTGTGGGACGTTATACATATGTAGACAGGTGTGTACCTTTCCAAATCATGTCCAATCAATTGAATTTACCCCAGGTGGACTCCAATTAAGCTGTAGAAACATTTCCAGGATGATCAGTGTAAACATGATACACCTGAGCTCAGTTCTGAGCTTCATGGCAAATGCTGTGAATACTTATGTACATGTGATTTCTTAGTTTTTTTTATTTTTAATAAATTTGCAAAAATGAAAAAACCCTTTCACACTGTCATTATGGGGTATTGTGTGTAGAAATTTGAGGAAAATTAATCCATTTTGGAATAAGACTAACATAACAAAATGTGGAAAAAGTGAAGTGCTGTGAATACTTTCCAGATGCATTGTAACCTAAGTTGAATAAAGCTATACGTTTCAGCTTCTTCAGTGTGAATATTTTGTTTATTTATTTATTTTGCTGGCTGCTTTCCTTTTCTTTTTATTTTAAAATGGACTCTCTTTCAGCTGGGTTAATCTCTGAATTAAATAAATTTTGTATATACTATACATAGTTGGATTTTTTTATATAGTCTTTGTTATTATACATGCATCTTTTCTCTTTTTATTCTGCTTGTATTCTGTGTTTTTCTGAGTATGCTGCTACAAGTAAATCAGCCATTATATATATATATATATATATATATATATATATATATATATAAATTATGGAATCACCCTGTAAATTTTCATCCCCAAAACTAACACCTGCATCAAATCAGATCTGCTCGTTAGTCTGCATTTAAAAAGGAGTGATCACACCTTGGAGAGCTGTTGCACCAAGTGGACTGACATGAATCATGGCTCCAACACGAGAGATGTCAGTTGAAACAAAGAGGATTATCAAACTCTTAAAAGAGGGTAAATCATCATGCAATGTTGCAAAAGATGTTGGTTGTTCAGAGTCAGCTGTGTTCAAACTCTGGACCAAATACAAACAACATGTAAAGGTTGTTAAAGGCAAACATACTGGTAGACCAAGGAAGACATCAAAGCGTCAAGACAGAAAATTTAAAGCAGTATGTCTCAAAAATCGAAAATGCACAACAAAACAAATGAGGAATGAATGGGAGGAAACTGGAGTCAACGTCTGTGACCGAACTGTAAGAAACCGCCTAAAGGAAATGGGATTTACATACAGAAAAGCTAAACGAAAGCCATCATTAACACCTAAACAGAAAAAAACAAGGTTACAATGGGCTAAGGAAAAGCAATCATGGACTGTGGATGACTGGATGAAAGTCATATTCAGTGATGAATCTCGAATCTGCATTGGGCAAGGTGATGAGGCTGTAACTTTTGTTTGGTGCCGTTCCAATGAGATTTATAAAGATGACTGCCTGAAGAGAACATGTAAATTTCCACAGTCATTGATGATATGGGGCTGCATGTCAGGTAAAGGCACTGGGGAGATGGCTGTCATTACATCATCAATAAATGCACAAGTTTACGTTGATATTTTGGACACTTTTCTTATCTCATCAATTGAAAGGATGTTTGGGGATGATGAAATCATTTTTCAAGATGATAATGCATCTTGCCATAGAGCAAAAACTGTGAAAAAATTCCTTGCAAAAAGACACATAGGGTCAATGTCATGGCCTGCAAATAGTCCGGATCTTAATCCAATTGAAAATCTTTGGTGGAAAATGGTCCATGGCAAGGCTCCATCCTGCAAAGCTGATCTGGCAACAGCAGTCAGAGAACGTTGGAGCCAGATTGATGAAGAATACTGTTTGTCACTCATTAAGTCCATGCCTCAGAGACTGCAAGCTGTTATAAAAGCCAGAGGTGGTGCAACAAAATACTAGTGATGTGTTGGAGGGTTCTTTTGTTTTTCATGATTCCATAATTTATTCCTCAGAATTGAGTGATTCCATATTTTTTCCCCTCTGTTTGGTCTAAAAAAAGTAACCATTACTGACTGCTACAATTTTTTTTTTCCTGATTTCTTATAGTGTTTCTTAAAGCCAGAAAGTTGCCATTTGAAATGACTTTAGTTTTGTGTCATGTCTGTGATTTGCTTTTTTTCTACAAAATTAAACAACTGAATGAACATCCTCCGAGGCCGGTGATTCCATAATTTTTGCCAGGGGTTGTGTGTGTATGTATGTATGTATGTATGTATGTGTGTATATATATATATATATATATATATATACACACACACATATATATATATGTGTGTGTATATATATGTGTGTGTGTGTGTGTATATACACTCAACAAAAATATAAACGCAACACTTTTGGTTTTGCTCCCATTTTGTATGAGATGAACTCAAAGATCTAAAACTTTTTCCACATACACAATATCACCATTTCCCTCAAATATTGTTCACAAACCAGTCTAAATCTGTGATAGTGAGCACTTCTCCTTTGCTGAGATAATCCATCCCACCTCACAGGTGTGCCATACCAAGAAGCTGATTAGACACCATGATTAGTGCACAGGTGTACCATATTTATATATATATATATATATATATATATATATATATATATATATATATTGTGTGTGTGTGTGTGTATTTTAGAAATTACATTTTCAAATATGCACAAGTTAATAGGTTGAACTTAACTGTGTCTTTACACTCTTGTTTATTATTCACAGTAAACAACCTTCATTTGGAAAGCTCAGCATACCAAAACCGCAGTCTATGACTTCTGAAAGACGGACAAGCTTTTTTGGTGCCCGGTAGGATTAACAAAATCATGTCTCACTTTACATTTCTCTGTTGTAGCAAACATGGAGCTGTAGGTGCTCTCTATGTATTGTGTTTCTCCCTTGTGAAAATGTGTGCTAACACTATCAAAAAGAAAAACAAAATGGGTCTTGTTTTGTGTCAACAAGGGATTTAGAAATGCCATCCACAAAATCAAAAAAAAAAAGTGGCAGTTTTATGTACTGTACTTGCATATGAATCTACTACGTGTGAACATACGTATATTTCTTGGCTTGAGTCCTACTTACTCAATGTGGACACATTTGGATTGAGCTAAAATCCTCCTGACGTACTGTAAAACTAATGATCACTAAACCTGGTTTCATGAGATTTGTTGTATGTGCTGTAGAAAGTTGACCATGGGTGTGATGCAAAAACCTCTTGTAATCCAAAATTGAATGTGTGTTAATGCAGAATTACCTAATGTGACCACTTGTGTGTGTGTGTGTGTGGTGTTTTTTCCCTTTGTCTTCAATTGCTGTGCACTGTGCTTTGATTTTATTGTTTCCATTGCTTTCCTTCTCACAACAGGGGCACCATCAGGTGTTGTTGACACGCATGTATGTGTTGTCACACTTAAAAGCTTGAAATTTAAATTTTTTTTTCTCTTGTGACAACTGTTCATAATATGTTGCAAAGCTTTTACTTAAAAATGCCATGAGCACTGAGGCCATGCTCGAATAGAATACTCTTTGTCATTGGAGGGGAGTTACAATTAAATTGGGGTGCTCCCTCTTGTACACCACAAAAACAAAACCAAAACATCTTATACACCACAGAAATTGTTTAAATATGAAATTGTGTGTGTGTGTGTCCATGGGTGGCCCAGGGTAAGAAGCCGTTTGTCAGCCTGCTGGTGTGGGACAGTTGACCTGTCGCGTCTCTCGGAGGGTAACAAGTCAAACACGGTCAAGGCGGGGTGTGAGGGGTGATGGCCTTGGTTTTCCTAAGGCAGCAGTATGTGGTAGTCTTTTCCAGGCTGGGCAGAGGGTAGCCGATGATTTTTCGGGAAGTGTTGATGATGATCCTTTGCATGGCTGGGAGACTCATCACTCCAGGCACTTCATGATTACAGACAGCAGGGTGATGGGTCTATAAATGATTAATCATTCAGGCTGTCTGTGGCAGATTTTTGGGGGATGGGGACAGTGGTGGAGGCCTTTAAGACATGGAGGAATGGTGGCATGTGTCAGGGAGAGTTTGAAGAGTTTGGTGAGGATCCCTGCCAGTTGGTCTGCACATGCTTTCATCCCTGCCCCTGGGATACTGTCAGGGCCAGTAGCTTTCCTGGTGTTCACTGCTCTTAGGTTTTTCTTCACCTCATCCTCCTGGAGAGAGAGGTGAGATAAAGTGCTGAAACCAGGGGGAGGCAGTGACTGCAGGTGTGTGGTGTGGTGGTCTTGAACCAGGCGAAGAAGCTGTTTCACTCCTCTACCAGTGTGCTGCTGTAATGATGTTGGAGGGGGTAGGCCTTTGTAGTTGGTTAGGGCCTGGATGCTCCTCCACATCTGACGTAGGTTACTGTCCGTCAGGTTTCCCTCTATTTTCCATTCGTAAGAGTACTTAGCCTGTTTGATGCTCCTCCTCAGGTCAGCTCTCATGGTGCTATAGAGAGCTCTGTCTCCCATCCTGAAGACAGAGTCACAAGATCTGATCAGGGTCTGAACTTCCATCATCCAAGGTTTCCTGTTTTTGTAAAGACCTGGATGCGTTGGTCCTCTGTGACCTCTACACAGCACCTGATGTAGAAAACATCACCGAGACGTCACTGAGGACAAACTCATCCAGGCTAATGCTGAATGGTTAAATTAGTTTACATTTTCACATTTAAGATGTCAGGTGATATACTGTTTTTGGAATAATTTAATCATTTTGAGTCATTAAAAAAAAATCTTTGACTTCAGCTTTGTGAATGTGAATATTTTCTTGTTTATACTAACTGCTTTACTCCTGTTTAACAGTAAACTTGAATATATTGGCTGTGGACAAAATTGACATTTTTCACCATTTATTTATTTTGATATTCTATGTACATAACTGACAACTCCTTGACTAATCAAGAAAATAACTGTTTGATCAGTCATTTATGAAAACAATCCTTAGTCACAGCTTTAGTTAATATTTCAGTATATTGATGGCAGGACTGCTGGAACCAGCATGCGTCGCAGTAGCGTGATGTCAGGATTTGGAGGGACTGAGAAGGTGAAGGACACCAGACCTCTGCATGACAAAGGATTTGTTCAACAGTGTATTAGACAACTTCATGAGGTATTAACAGCTTTTTCTGCAAACATCAAACAAAATTGATTACTTCTCTCAACTATGATGAGAAATCCCTGATGTTACTCAGTCTCTGATGTTGTTTTTAATTGCTATAGTTCTTGACAGAACGTGGCTATTCAGGCTCTTTGACGTCTAAGACTCTCCAGTCTCCCTCTACCAAAGAGTTTTTAAAGATGTTTGAGTTCATTTATTGCCAGCTGGACCCAACTTTTGAGATGCCCAACTCAAAAGTAGAGGAGGAGGTACCAGGTATCCTAAAAGCCCTGAGGTAAAGTATTTAATTTGCCTTTATATTTATGTATTACATATGAAGTATGAAGTACTTTCTTCTTCTTAATTTCACATAGTATACATGCAGTCAAGAACATAAGGGAGGGATAGAGTGAATGTAGATGTTTTGGGCCTGTCACACCTTGACGATTTAGCCAGCAAATGCAGATTTATGAAAAATTTGGCAAATGCACTGGCTACATTGAATAGGTTATGCAACTGTTGCATCATGACAATTTAGCCAGTGTATGCTGACGTATCAAAAATGCTGCTAATGTGCTATTATACAGTGGTTGACACATTCAGTAAGTTCTGTGGTCATCTGAAATACATCAATATGCATTGTCGATAAGTTTGACATACTGTAAGTTATACATAGGATCAAAGCAAGTTTCTCATAGGTTAGAAATAAGTTCTGGGTACGCTACACATTATTTCTACTTATGAGTAACTTACAACTAACGTGTGTCAACAATTGCATAATTTGCCTATAACTTATGGCCCGCGTATGCGGGATGTATAAGCCATACGCTGGCTTATCGAAAATATTGTGTATGGGGAAAAAAGGTTTAACGTGACGTTATTGTACAGGACATAGTGAGAGCGATAGGTTAGGCCACAGTTATTGGGTTACAGATCCACCGACTGCTCTAAAAATCGCAGACTCTGAAAAAAATTACCCCCGTGGACTTTATTCAAAAAGACTGCTTGGTGTGCCGCCCAAAAAGTTCAAGGCCTGAGTGCTTTCAAAAGTGATGTTATGTTCTGGGTTTGAGTTTTAACTGATACCATACACTATGAATTAAACTGAATTTTTAACTGAGCGTTTTGGTAGGATCACAGTACCCAATAGCTGTGCCATCTAATGGAATTATGTCTTTTTTTTTTCCCCCTAACATTTACTTGCACAGTACAAAAATATGAACGTATTCCTTTTGTTTTTGCTCCAATTTTCATTAGCTGAACTCAAAGATCTAAAACATTTTCTATATACATAAAATACCTATTTCTGTCATATATTGTTTACAAATCTGTTTAAATCTGGTAGTGAGCGCTTCTCCTTTGCTGAGATAATCCATCCCACCTCACAGGTGTATCATATCAAAATGCTGATTAGACAGCATGATTATTGCACAGGTGTGCCTTAGGCTGGCCACAATAAAAGGCCACTCTGAAATGTGCAGGTTCATCAAACAGCACAATGCCACAGGTGTCGCAAGTTTTGAGGGAACGTGCAATTGGTATGCTGACTGCAGGAATGCCCACCAGAGCTGTTGCCTGTGAATTGAATGTTCATTTCTCTACCATAAGCCGTCTCCAAAGGCGTTTCAGAGAATTTGGTAGTACATCCAACCAGCCTCACAACCCCAGACCATGTGTAAGCCACACCAGCCCAGGACCTCCACATTCAGCATGTTCACCTCCAAGATCGTCTGAGACCAGCCACCCAGACAGCTGCTGCAACAATCGGTTTGCAGAGCCAAAGAATTTCTGCACAAACTGTCAGAAACTATCTCAGGGAAGCTCATCTGTATGCTCATCGTCGTCACCAGGGTCTCGACCTGACTGCAGGTCGTTGTTACTGACTTGAGTGGTTAAATGCTCACATTTGATGACGAACTGGCACGTTGGAGAGGTGTTCTCTTCACGGATGAATCCCGGTTTTCACCATTCAGGGCAGATGGCAGACAGCGTGTGTGGCGTTGTGTGGGTGAGCGGTTTGCTGATGTCAGTGTTGTGTATCGAGTGGCCCATGGTGGCGTGGGGATCTGGGCTGGTATAAATGCTAAGAAGATTAGAGTTGGCACGATGGTCTGGGCAACATGTCCATGCTGCTGATCCTGGTGAAGATAGACATGTTAGAGAAGTTGCAGATCAGCTGAAACAGCAGCAGTTTATCTTGAATTGGTGGACACAAGCATTTAAATGCTACAAGTCTCTATATTTATTTTGTCCTAATGTTTGGTAAAACACGACAGCTACTTATTTGTGTATTTCTCTAATTGAAGGTATCCCTTTGTACTGTCCAAGAGTTCTATGTATTCTGTCGGTGCTCCACATACTTGGCCTCAGGTTCTTGGGGCTGTCATTTGGCTAATTGATCTTGTCAAGGTGAGGCGCACGTTGCACTGTCGTCAAGAGTTGACTGTTTATCTAATTATCTAATTAATTAATTAGCATATAGTTGTAAAGAGGAAGAACCAAATCAGTTTTTCTGATTTGGATGTGCATCAAGGTGTTTGGCACTTTATGTGATATAAATGTTCTCACTTGTAAAATAAGCAACAACAATAAAAAGGCAGTAAAGGACAAATGTAGATTCAATGTAGACTATAGTCGACATGTCTGGTTTAGGCAGGATGACCATCCTGATAATTATTCTGTAATACACTATATGTGGTTTGCATTTAATGAAGTGTGGAAGCGTTGTGTTTGTTGATCTGTCAGATCCACGGGAGTTTGGACGAACAGGAGCTGCTGCTAAGTGACTTTGATGGCGGTGGTGTCATCGAGGAAGGGACTGAATATAACAAGGTACACAGTTTAATTTTAAAAAAATCAGTGGCACTATGCACTGACTAAAAGTATTAGTATCTGAAACCTTTAATGAGAATATTCAGTGGTTATGAAAATAGGACTATTTTAACACAAGAACAGGAACACCAATAGGAAAACACATCTGTTTTTGAAAATACATTCTGATGTCTTTAGAATTCTTGTACTTTAACGATTCAATCAATCAATTCAATCAATTTTTTTTTTATATAGCGCCAAATCACAACAAACAGTTGCCCCAAGGCACCTTATATTGTAAGGCAAGGCCATACAATAACTATGTAAAACCCCAACGGTCAAAACGACCCCCTGTGAGCAAGCACTTGGCTACAGTGGGAAGGAAAAACTCCCTTTTAACAGGAAGAAACCTCCAGCAGAACCAGGCTCAGGGAGGGGCAGTCTTCTGCTGGGACTGGTTGGGGCTGAGGGAGAGAACCAGGAAAAAGACATGCTGTGGAGGGGAGCAGAGATTGATCACTAATGATTAAATGCAGAGTGGTGCATACAGAGCAAAAGAGAAAGAAACAGTGCATCATGGGATCCCCCCAGCAGTCTACGTCTATAGCAGCATAACTAAGGGATGGTTCAGGGTCACCTGATCCAGCCCTAACTATAAGCTTTAGCAAAAAGGAAAGTTTTAAGCCTAATCTTAAAAGTAGAGAGGGTGTCTGTCTCCCTGATCTGAATTGGGAGCTGGTTCCACAGGAGAGGAGCCTGAAAGCTGAAGGCTCTGCCTCCCATTCTACTCTTACAAACCCTAGGAACTACAAGTAAGCCTGCAGTCTGAGAGCGAAGCGCTCTATTGGGGTGATATGGTACTACGAGGTCCCTAAGATAAGATGGGACCTGATTATTCAAAACCTTATAAGTAAGAAGAAGAATTTTAAATTCTATTCTAGAGTTAACAGGAAGCCAATGAAGAGAGGCCAATATGGGTGAGATATGCTCTCTCCTTCTAGTCCCCGTTAGTACTCTAGCTGCAGCATTTTGAATTAACTGAAGGCTTTTCAGGGAACTTTTAGGACAACCTGATAATAATGAATTACAGTAGTCCAGCCTAGAGGAAATAAATGCATGAATTAGTTTTTCAGCATCACTCTGAGACAAGACCTTTCTAATTTTAGAGATATTGCGTAAATGCAAAAAAGCAGTCCTACATATTTGATTAATATGCGCTTTGAATGACATATCCTGATCAAAAATGACTCCAAGATTTCTCACAGTATTACTAGAGGTCAGGGTAATGCCATCCAGAGTAAGGATCTGATTAGACACCATGTTTCTAAGATTTGTGGGGCCAAGTACAATAACTTCAGTTTTATCTGAGTTTAAAAGCAGGAAATTAGAGGTCATCCATGTCTTTATGTCTGTAAGACAATCCTGCAGTTTAGCTAATTGGTGTGTGTCCTCTGGCTTCATGGATAGATAAAGCTGGGTATCATCTGCGTAACAATGAAAATTTAAACAATACCGTCTAATAATACTGCCTAAGGGAAGCATGTATAAAGTGAATAAAATTGGTCCTAGCACAGAACCTTGTGGAACTCCATAATTAACTTTAGTCTGTGAAGAAGATTCCCCATTTACATGAACAAATTGTAATCTATTAGACAAATATGATTCAAACCACCGCAGTGCAGTGCCTTTAATACCTATGGCATGCTCTAATCTCTGTAATAAAATTTTATGGTCAACAGTATCAAAAGCAGCACTGAGGTCTAACAGAACAAGCACAGAGATGAGTCCACTGTCCGAGGCCATAAGAAGATCATTTGTAACCTTCACTAATGCTGTTTCTGTACTATGATTAATTCTAAAACCTGACTGAAACTCTTCAAATAGACCATTCCTCTGCAGATGATCAGTTAGCTGTTTTACAACTACCCTTTCAAGAATTTTTGAGAGAAAAGGAAGGTTGGAGATTGGCCTATAATTAGCTAAGATAGCTGGGTCAAGTGATGGCTTTTTAAGTAATGGTTTAATTACTGCCACCTTAAAAGCCTGTGGTACATAGCCAACTAACAAAGATAGATTGATCATATTTAAGATCGAAGCATTAAATAATGGTAGGGCTTCCTTGAGCAGCCTGGTAGGAATGGGGTCTAATAAACATGTTGATGGTTTGGATGAAGTAACTAATGAAAATAACTCAGACAGAACAATCGGAGAGAAAGAGTCTAACCAAATACCGGCATCACTGAAAGCAGCCAAGATAACGATACATCTTTGGGATGGTTATGAGTAATTTTTTCTCTAATAGTTAAAATTTTGTTAGCAAAGAAAGTCATGAAGTCATTACTAGTTAAAGTTAATGGAATACTCAGCTCAATAGAGCTCTGACTCTTTGTCAGCCTGGCTACAGTGCTGAAAAGAAACCTGGGGTTGTTCTTATTTTCTTCAATTAGTGATGAGTAGAAAGATGTCCTAGCTTTACGGAGGGTTTTTTTTATAGAGCAACAGACTCTTTTTCCAGGCTAAGTGAAGATCTTCTAAATTAGTGAGACGCCATTTCCTCTCCAACTTACGGGTTATCTGCTTTAAGCTACGAGTTTGTGAGTTATACCACGGAGTCAGGCACTTCTGATTTAAAGCTCTCTCTTTCAGAGGAGCTACAGCATCCAAAGTTGTCTTCAATGAGGATGTAAAACTATTGACGAGATACTCTATCTCACTTACAGAGTTTAGGTAGCTACTCTGCACTGTGTTGTTATATGGCATTAGAGAACATAAAGAAGGAATCATATCCTTAAACCTAGTTACAGCGCTTTCTGAAAGACTTCTAGTATAATGAAACTTATTCCCCACTGCTGGGTAGTCCATCAGAGTAAATGTAAATGTTATTAAGAAATGATCAGACAGAAGGGAGTTTTCAGGGAATACTGTTAAGTCTTCTATTTCCATACCATAAGTCAGAACAAGATCTAAGATATGATTAAAGTGTTGGGTGGACTCATTTACATTTTGAGCAAAGCCAATAGAGTCTAATAATAGATTAAATGCAGTGTTGAGGCTGTCATTCTCAGCATCTGTGTGGATGTTAAAATCGCCCACTATAATTATCTTATCTGAGCTAAGCACTAAGTCAGACAAAAGGTCTGAAAATTCACAGAGAAACTCACAGTAACGACCAGGTGGACGATAGATAATAACAAATAAAACTGGTTTTGGGGACTTCCAATTTGGATGGACAAGACTAAGAGTCAAGCTTTCAAATGAATTAAAGCTCTGTCTGGGTTTTTGATTAATTAATAAGCTGGAATGGAAGATTGCTGCTAATCCTCCGCCCCGGCCCCTGCTACGAGCATTCTGACAGTTAGTGTGACTCGGGGGTGTTGACTCATTTAAACTAACATATTCATCCTGCTGTAACCAGGTTTCTGTAAGGCAGAATAAATCAATATGTTGATCAATTATTATATCATTTACCAACAGGGACTTAGAAGAGAGAGACCTAATGTTTAATAGACCACATTTAACTGTTTTAGTCTGTGGTGCAGTTGAAGGTGCTATATTATTTTTTCTTTTTGAATTTTTATGCTTAAATAGATTATTGCTGGTTGTTGGTGGTCTGGGAGCAGGCACCGTCTCTACAGGGATGGGGTAATGAGGGGATGGCAGGGGGAGAGAAGCTGCAGAGAGGTGTGTAAGACTACAACTCTGCTTCCTGGTCCCAACCCTGGATAGTCATGGTTTGGAGGATTTAAGAAAATTGGCCAGATTTCTAGAAATGAGAGCTGCTCCATCCAAAGTGGGATGGATGCCGTCTCTCCTAACAAGACCAGGTTTTCCCCAGAAGCTTTGCCAGGGTTAGGGTTAGGGTTAGGGTGATTTCACTGATTTAATATCACTTTGAGCAGATGGGATGAGTTCATCAGTGAAATCACCGCTGAAATCAGTGGCTGCAAGGACAACCTGCACCCTCTTGGCCCTTTCTGAAATACTTTGGACGCCACTGTTCTAATGAATTGTTTAAGTTTTGAGTCACTGTAATATGGAAAGGAATCAAAATGTAATAGACACCTTTCAGTGTAATGCAGTATAGAGAGAGGGCCTTAAAAGAAATTTATTTTGATCAGTTTTAACAATGTGAATATTTGTTTATATCAGGTGTGCTGTCATTATATTATTGTGTATGGTTTTTTTCCCCTTTTGTTATAAATATCTGTGCACAGAGGTTTTCTGCAGTGCTTCTGTGCTAATTGGTATACTTGCTTCCAGTAGTATTCGTAAATGACTTTACACAAAGTATTCTCATAATCTCTCATTTTTACATTTATTATTATTTAATATTTGTTCTTTATTGCAGCTGTTGCTTGAGTACATGGCTGAGACCTACTCCAAATTCATACAGGGTGATGAGACATTTGATGATGATGATGAGGCACTCGTCAATAAATTGAGTAAGTCTTGAATATATATGTTCTTGGAATTAGTTATGTGTATTAAATTGCTAGCAAATTCTTTAATACATATAACAAAGTAAACTATTTTGACTATAGCAGTTTTTTTTTGCAAAAAAGTGTGTTAGATGGAAACAAATGTTTCATCTTATTATGAACTTATTAAGCTTTGATGTGTATTTCCAGGAAATTCTGTAAATTTAAAGGAGCAAAATGTGCATATACGTGCTTTTTTGTATTTCATAGAGAGGCTATACAATGTTGATGAAGCACTGCTGGCTACGATGGAAGAGAAATACAGAATACTAAGTGAGGAGGTTGAACACCTGGAAAAGAATAGCCAAACGGTCAGATCCTGAATTTAATCTCTTGTCATGGCTTTAACAGTGCTCCATGCCTTTTTTGAAAACGAAGTTAGGCTGTAATTCTAACATTGAGATTTTTTAAATTGTTGTTGTCCGTGTGCTGTGAGAGCTATGTTCTGCTTTCATTCAAGTACAAATTAATGCCATCTTTTGGCTGTTACAATAATTTCTTGCCCCAATTTAGTCACCAAAATAACACAATGTTTACAAAAAGAAAAATTTTGACCTTTCTGACTTTTGGAGGTACTTTAGTTCTGTGGTTAAATATGATGTTTCCTTCTTAGTTGAACAGTAGGTTATTTAACTCAGCTGTAGGAGTGTTAATGAAAACGTCTGTGCTTTTTCTATGACTATCAAATCTCACTACATTGATCTAAGGTCTGACTCAGTTTCAGTGCAATATTTTAAATAATTAAATGCTAAATTATTGTGTAATTACAGAGGTATCTATAGGTGGTCAGCTGCACTCAGAGGTTGAGTGAAATGTGACTGAGGTTTTATGAGACATGGAATTGTTGCTTAAAAAATTCAATGTTGAATCAAATCATAGTTGGACTGAATAAAAAGACCTGTTTTTAGTATAAGACAGGGGTTTTTCTTGCCCAAATGCCATCACCACCCCATTGCTAGCATACAGCTTCCCCTTACCCATCAATTCTTCTGCAAATACATAACATCGATGCCTGGAAATGGCAAGCCCGTTCATAATAAACAGCATATATTTTTTTTCCAAAATAATAGAAATGTAGCAAAGTGACTGCACGAATGCATAAACATGTCCTATTTTCACTCAGCTTCCACGCACTGTTGTTGTTGTTGTTGTTCCGGTCCTTCAAGAAGCCTCAGAATGCCTCATTATGACATCAAATTTTCAAAAGCTCCAGGGGCCCCCCAGCAAGACTTTTATTTGTAGGATATTTCTAGTTGTATGTAAATTCTCAGAAAGTCAGAACCCACTGCATCATTCACATGATTAACATACCAGTCCACATACACCTAAACGTGAACAATCACTGGCCACCGCTTCAAGTTGAACCAGTGCAATGCATTCTGGGTTAAATGTACTGATAGATAAATAAATGTCCTTATTCTGCAGATTGCAATGCTTTATGCTACTGCTGTGGTGAACATGTTGAGGTTTCTTAGAGCTTGTTAAAATTATGTCCATAGGTGGTTTTGATGTCTAATTTATGAAACATGATACCATAAGTGAGTGGTTGGGTTGTATTATGTGCTTCAAAATGCCAAGCTTTGTGTTGTTGGAGTGCACTGATGTTGGGACAATCCCAGAAATTTCTCCTATTTGCTCACAAAAAGCAGACAATTTAACACTTAAGACTTTTTCTGGAGTCTGACTTGTGCGTTTCAATCTTTAAGCTAACATATCACTCCATTAAAAACAATTAACTATTTTTTTATGGTGCGATACGTTAGTTTAAATAACTGTGTTTTCGTTTAGTGTTTTTTTTTTTTTTTTAAAGCAGTAGTGTTTTTGAGCAATACATTAGTTACTTTAGCTTAAATAACTTTAAACTAACATATCACTCCATAAAACTAATAAAAAAAATTTTAGGGAGTAATACATTAATTAAATAACTTTAAGCTAATGTATCACTCCATAAAAGAAATTAAACCTTCTTTATGGAGTGATACTTTAAATAACTTTGTGTTTTTTATGGAGTGATACCTCAGTTTTAAAGTTATTTAAACTAAGGTGTCACTCCATAAAACAAAACTTTTTTATGGAGTGATACATTAATTTAAACAACTTTAAAGTAATAGATCACTCGATTAAAGAAATTAAAACTTTTTTATGGAGTGATACGTTAGTTTGAAGATTGAAGTGCACAACAAGTCAAACTCCAGAAAAAAAAATTAAATTGTCTGCTTTTTGTGAACAAGCAGAAGAAATTTCTGGGATTATTCCAACATCAATACACTGCAACAGCATGAAGCTCGGCATTTTGAAGCACATAATACAACCCATCCACTCATTATGGTGTTATGTTGTTTCATAATTTAGACATCAAAAACGCCTACGGACATAATTTTAACAAGCTCAAAGAAACTTCAACATGTTCACCACAGCAGTAGCATAAAGCATTGCAATCTGCAGAATAAGGACACACTTCTCAGTACATTTTACCCAGGATGCATTGCACTGGTCCAGCTTGAAGTGGTGACCAGTGATTGTTCACATTTCGGCACGTGTGCGTTGGAATGCTAATCGTGTGAATGACGTAGTGGGTACTGACTTTCTGATTGGCAGAGAATTTACATACTACCAGAATGATCCTACGAATAAAATTCTCGCTCCCACCCACTCAGTCACTCTGCTTCCTTCCATCTGGTGTCACTCCCCTTGCTAAATTTTCTTAGAAAAACCCCTGTAAGCAATAATTCACATGCAGAGGTTACAGTTTTTGTCTCTTGTTTAGGACCGTCTCATGACAAAGAGGATGGATAAGATGAAGATTCAGTCAGACCTCAAGAAGCTCCAGAGTTATCGCAGCAAGCTGGAGTCCTACAAAAGCAACCACGAGAGCAAGTTCTCAGAAGTCACAGATGAGCTAGACAGCACTGGTAAAGTGGCAGACTAGCACGTCCTTCAGTTTACTTTAGTCAGCTGGTACTTAGGCAGAGTGTCTGCAGTCCTGAGGACATTTGGAATGTGAGATCCAATTCCTAATTTTTCAATGCATCAGAATTTTACTCTGGAAAATACGGGAATTGTATTATGTCTTCTATGGTAGCTTTTAATGTTTTATAAATATGTTTATCCATATGTCTTTTTGCAGGCCTTCATGTGGAGTCCCTAAAACGTGAGCGGGATGAAGTACAGCATATTCTGCAGAACCAGAAGTTTACTCCAGCTGATGTGGAAAGGATCAACAGAGAGAAGAATGAGCTCCAGCAGACAATCTCCAGTCTCAGCAAGTCTCTTGAAGATGCAGAGCAGCATAAATGGCATGAAGAGATTGCGCTGGCCAAAGTCAAGGAGAAGGTACTGT
Source organism: Thalassophryne amazonica (assembly GCF_902500255.1). Lineage (NCBI taxonomy): Eukaryota > Metazoa > Chordata > Actinopteri > Batrachoidiformes > Batrachoididae > Thalassophryne > Thalassophryne amazonica. The sequence goes on along the minus strand of NC_047107.1, from coordinate 63,439,940 downwards.
GTGTGTTTCGCTCGCAATAGAGTAACAGCGGTGCAGTTTGTTCATGATGGAACATGTGGCGTATCACTCAGTATTCTGACTGTGTGTGATGTATAATCTGAAGTGTGTGTGTGGGGGGGGGGGGGGGTTCTTCTTCATGAGGCCAGCTGGCACGGATACCAGACATTTTCAGATGCTCAATATGCATATGTTTGTTTATTTTGCCTTCTTTCCCACCTTTGTTTTTTGCTCCTCCCACACTGTCCTGTCATTTCCTGAATTCTAGGTGGAGTTGAAGCTCACGGAGTACAACAAGTTGGCACGTAAATTAAAGCTGATACCAGTGTCTGCAGAGAATGCATGTGGTCATGATTTTGAGATGAGGCCTTTTGAGTGTGGACCCAGCAACACAATTCAGTTCAAAACACAGATACAGGTATTTAAAGAAATGGATCATTCAGTCAATAATGTCACATCATTTCTTTCTTAAAATGACCTCAGGTGTTTCCTGCTGAGTTTATGTGATAAGTTAAGTAAAACTATATTTTTGTGATTTAAATTGCTTCGTAGTAACCAACTGGTTGCAGATTTATAATGCACAGTATTTTGTTGCTTTGTGTGTGCCTCTTAGTTGATTGTCCTGTACCAGTGTTCTGTAATGATGCATTTTAATTTTAGTGACCTCCAATTGGAGGTCACTAAAATTAACATTGAATCGGTGTGTAATTTTGCAAAAACAATGTCGGACTCTGTAGTTTTCTCTGGGCCCCTCCCCAATCGGACCGGGAGTGACATGTTTAGCCGCATGTTCTCCTTGAATTGCTGGCTGTCTGAGTGGTGTCCAAAAAATGAGGTGGGCTTCATAGATAATTGGCAAAGCTTCTGGGGAAAACCTGGTCTTGTTAGGAGAGACGGCATCCATCCCACTTTGGCTGGAGCAGCTCTCATTTCTAGAAATCTGGCCAATTTTCTTAAATCCTCCAAACCGTGACTATCCAGGGTTGGGACCAAGAAGCAGAGTTGTAGTCTTACACACCTCTCTGCAGCTTCTCTCCCCCTGCCATCCCCTCATTACCCCATCCCTGTAGAGACGGTGTCTGCTCCCAGACCACCAATAACCAGCAAAAATCTATTTAAGCATAAAAATTCAAAAAGAAAAAATAATATAGCACCTTCAACTGCACCACAGACTAAAACAGTTAAATGTGGTCTATTAAACATTAGGTCTCTCTCTTCTAAGTCCCTGTTGGTAAATGATATAATAATTGATCAACATATTGATTTATTCTGCCTTACAGAAACCTGGTTACAGCAGGATGAATATGTTAGTTTAAATGAGTCAACACCCCCGAGTCACACTAACTGTCAGAATGCTCGTAGCACGGGCCGAGGCGGAGGATTAGCAGCAATCTTCCATTCCAGCTTATTAATTAATCAAAAACCCAGACAGAGCTTTAATTCATTTGAAAGCTTGACTCTTAGTCTTGTCCATCCAAATTGGAAGTCCCAAAAACCAGTTTTATTTGTTATTATCTATCGTCCACCTAGTCTTGTCCATCCAAATTGGAAGTCCCCAAAACCAGTTTTATTTGTTATTATCTATCGTCCACCTGGTCGTTACTGTGAGTTTCTCTGTGAATTTTCAGACCTTTTGTCTGACTTAGTGCTTAGCTCAGATAAGATAATTATAGTGGGCGATTTTAACATCCACACAGATGCTGAGAATGACAGCCTCAACACTGCATTTAAACTATTATTAGACTCTATTGGCTTTGCTCAAAATGTAAATGAGTCCACCCACCACTTTAATCATATCTTAGATCTTGTTCTGACTTATGGTATGGAAACAGAAGACTTAACAGTATTCCCTGAAAACTCCCTTCTGTCTGATAATTTCTTAATAACATTTACATTTACTCTGATGGACTACCCAGCAGTGGGGAATAAGTTTCATTACACTAGAAGTCTTTCAGAAAGCGCTGTAACTAGGTTTAAGGATATGATTCCTTCTTTATGTTCTCTAATGCCATATACCAACACAGTGCAGAGTAGCTACCTAAACTCTGTAAGTGAGATAGAGTATCTCGTCAATAGTTTTACATCCTCATTGAAGACAACTTTGGATGCTGTAGCTCCTCTGAAAAAGAGAGCTTTAAATCAGAAGTGCCTGACTCCGTGGTATAACTCACAAACTCGTAGCTTAAAGCAGATAACCCGTAAGTTGGAGAGGAAATGGCGTCTCACTAATTTAGAAGATTTCACTTAGCCTGGAAAAAGAGTGTTGCTCTATAAAAAAGCCCTCCGTAAATCTAGGACATCTTTCTACTCATCACTAATTGAAGAAAATAAGAACAACCCCAGGTTTCTTTTCAGCACTGTAGCCAGGCTGACAGAGTCAGAGCTCTATTGAGCTGAGTATTCCATTACCTTTAACTAGTAATGACTTCATGACTTTCTTTGCTAACAAAATTTTAACTATTAGAGAAAAAATTACTCATAACCATCCCAAAGACGTATCGTTATCTTTGGCTGCTTTCAGTGATGCCGGTATTTGGTTAGACTCTTTCTCTCCGATTGTTCTGTCTGAGTTATTTTCATTAGTTACTTCATCCAAACCATCAACATGTCTATTAGACCCCATTCCTACCAGGCTGCTCAAGGAAGCCCTACCATTACTTAATGCTTCGATCTTAAATATGATCAATCTATCTTTGTTAGTTGGCTATGTACCACAGGCTTTTAAGGTGGCAGTAATTAAACCATTACTTAAAAAGCCATCACTTGACCCAGCTATCTTAGCTAATTATAGGCCAATGTCCAACCTTCCTTTTCTCTCAAAAATTCTTGAAAGGGTAGTTGTAAAACAGCTAACTGATCATCTGCAGAGGAATGGTCTATTTGAAGAGTTTCAGTCAGGTTTTAGAATTCATCATAGTACAGAAACAGCATTAGTGAAGGTTACAAATGATCTTCTTATGGCCTCGGACAGTGGACTCATCTCTGTGCTTGTTCTGTTAGACCTCAGTGCTGCTTTTGATACTGTTGACCATAAAATTTTATTAGAGATTAGAGCATGCCATAGGTATTAAAGGCACTGCACTGCGGTGGTTTGAATCATATTTGTCTAATAGATTACAATTTGTTCATGTAAATGGGGAATCTTCTTCACAGACTAAAGTTAATTATGGAGTTCCACAAGGTTCTGTGCTAGGACCAATTTTATTCACTTTATACATGCTTCCCTTAGGCAGTATTATTAGACGGTATTGCTTAAATTTTCATTGTTACGCAGATGATACCCAGCTTTATCTATCCATGAAGCCAGAGGACACACACCAATTAGCTAAACTGCAGGATTGTCTTACAGACATAAAGACATGGATGACCTCTAATTTCCTGCTTTTAAACTCAGATAAAACTGAAGTTATTGTACTTGGCCCCACAAATCTTAGAAACATGGTGTCTAACCAGATCCTTACTCTGGATGGCATTACCCTGACCTCTAGTAATATTGTGAGAAATCTTGGAGTCATTTTTGATCAGGATATGTCATTCAAAGCGCATATTAAACAAATATGTAGGACTGGTTTTTTGCATTTACGCAATATCTCTAAAATTAGAAAGGTCTTGTCTCAGAGTGATGCTGAAAAACTAATTCATGCATTTATTTCCTCTAGGCTGGACTATTGTAATTCATTATTATCAGGTTGTCCTAAAAGTTCCCTAAAAAGCCTTCAGTTAATTCAAAATGCTGCAGCTAGAGTACTAACGGGGACTAGAAGGAGAGAGCATATCTCACCCATATTGGCCTCTCTTCATTGGCTTCCTGTTAATTCTAGAATAGAATTTAAAATTCTTCTTCTTACTTATAACGTTTTGAATAATCAGGTCCCATCTTATCTTAGGGACCTCGTAGTACCATATCACCCCAATAGAGCGCTTCGCTCTCAGACTGCAGGCTTACTTGTAGTTCCTAGGGTTTGTAAGAGTAGATTGGTAGGCAGAGCCTTCAGCTTTCAGGCTCCTCTCCTGTGGAACCAGCTCCCAATTCAGATCAGGGAGACAGACACCCTCTCTACTTTTAAGATTAGGCTTAAAACTTTCCTTTTTGCTAAAGCTTATAGTTAGGGCTGGATCGGGTGACCCTGAACCATCCCTTAGTTATGCTGCTATAGACGTAGACTGCTGGGGGGTTCCCATGATGCACTGTTTCTTTCTCTTTTGGCTCTGTATGCACCACTCTGCATTTAATCATTAGTGATCGATCTCTGCTCCCCTCCACAGCATGTCTTTTTCCTGGTTCTCTCCCTCAGCCCCAACCAGTCCCAGCAGAAGACTGCCCCTCCCTGAGCCTGGTTCTGCTGGAGGATTCTTCCTGTTAAAAGGGAGTTTTTCCTTCCCACTGTTGCCAAGTGCTTGCTCACAGGGGGTCGTTTTGACCGTTGGGGTTTTACATAATTATTGTATGGCCTTGCCTTACAATATAAAGCGCCTTGGGGCAACTGTTTGTTGTGATTTGCCGCTATATAAAAAAAAAATTGATTGATTGATTGATTGATTATGATGGTCAGAGAGGGTGCAGTTTTTTTTAAATAGCAACCACACGCTCGGCCAGCTGGTTTCACAGATTAACAGCACAAACACTTAGAGCCTGATTTGCTAAGATCCCATTTGACGAGGGATTAACTGCATGGGTAATTCAAAATTTATAGGCACTGGGATGGCAAGATGGTTTTGTGTGCATGTGTGTTAATGACTGAATTTCATTTTGTGCTTATAATCACCACCTGCAACTTAGCGCAAAAACACATTTTAGCTGAAAATCTAATTTATTGAATATTTACCAAATCAAAAATAAAGGTGCTTTGAAAGTGATGTGTGTGGCATGTGAAAAGCACCCACCTGCATGATTAAAGATGATTTTGATTTTATTCATGTAAGTCACCTTGCTGTAAAATACACTCAGCATCCATTTCTTACATGTGGAAACTGAGGTGAACTATAATATTCTGAATAAATATATTTATTATTATTAAACTGTTTAATCTTCAAATTGGTGTTCCTGTGATGCAGGTGTTTTTCACAGCACATGAAAAATAAATGTGAAGTGAATAGTTATAGGTTTATGTGGTTGTGGTTGGAGAGACGTATAACATGAGAATCATGGTAGCTGTCGATGGTCCTGCCCATAGACTGTGGTGCTGTTAGCCCCCATGCATGGTTGTACACAATGTTTGACAGACACACAAGTCTGACTGGACAGATGCGGATAGCACTTTCTACTTATATTTCTATTACACAGAAAGACATGAATAGTGTCACATTTAATTATATTTAGGCAGTGAATGTTTCATTAAAAATACGCCATGATAAATTGTTTAATCATGGTGATTTCTGCATTAAAGAAGATTGAGTGGAAATAAAGAAATTCATTCACAAACAGATATTAGGGAATTACTTTAAATCTATGTGTAAATTGGCACAAAGTTTTCTAATGTGCTATATATATATATATATATATATATATATTTTTTTTTTTTTTTTAATTCAGCCAGTGAAATTGTTTTTAGCCTTGACAGATCGTGTTACATGCGCAAACTGCACCTACTGGCATGTTCAACAATCACAGTATTGGACATATGGGTGGACAAGGTCTTAGTTGCGTGCAGTGCATCCGGAATGTATTCACAGCGCTACACTTAGTACACTTTTTTTTTTTTTTTTTTTTTTAGTTACGACAAGCTTCAAGCATTGAGTTACATTTTACTGACATGGGTGTGAAAAAATCTCAGGAAACCAATTTTTTAGATATGTTTCATTTTTGTGGCATTATTAACAGAAAATAGTTGGCTTTCGATCTATAACCTTTCTGTAGTCATGAAAATATGTTATTAAAAAAAGTACTGATATATGGTAAAAATTGCCTGAAATTGCTGTATTTTATTTTTTATTTATTTATTTTTTTTTAGTTGAAAATTTCGGACAGTGCCACCAATTTTGCCCTGTTATACATTTTCTATTTTTATAGGCAACCAAAAAGTTTGCATGGAACTCGCAAACCATATTTGAAATTTCAAAACTCCAGTTTTTAGGTATTCCATTACAGTTTATCTAAGAAAATCATTGCCAAATGACAAACAAGCATAGTTGAAAATCGCAACAAAATTTAGACATTGGAGCCAAAAGTGGAACTTCTAATACTTGTCTACTCCAAATGATTCATGGTCAAATTTTGATATTTCACACAAACACTGTGAACATAATACAACCCCTGGCAATAATTATGGAATCACCGGCCTCGGAGGAAGTTCATTCAGTTGTTTAATTTTGTAGAAAAAAAAGCAGATCACAGACATGACACAAATGGCAACTTTCTGGCTTTAAGAAACACTATAAGAAATCAGGAAAAAAAATTGTGGCAGTCAGTAACGGTTACTTTTTTATACCAAGCAGAGGGGAAAAAAATATGGACTCACTCAATTCTGAGGAATAAATTATGGAATCACCCTGTAAATTTTCATCCCCAAAACTAACACCTGCATCAAATCATATCTGCTCGTTAGTCTGCATTTAAAAAGGAGTGATCACACCTTGGAGAGCTGTTGCACCAAGTGGACTGACATGAATCATGGCTCCAACACGAGAGATGTCAGTTTTTAATCAAACTCTTAAAAGAGGGTAAATCATCACGCAGTGTTGCAAAAGATGTTGGTTGTTCACAGTCAGCTGTGTCTAAACTCTGGACCAAATACAAACATGGGAAGGTTGTTAAAGGCAAACATACTGGTAGACCAAGGAAGACATCAAAGCGTCAAGACAGAAAACTTAAAGCAATATGTCTCAAAAATTGAAAATGCACAACAAAACAAATGAGGAACGAATGGGAGGAAACTGGAGTCAATGTCTGTGACCGAACTGTAAGAAACCGCCTAAAGGAAATGGGATTTACATACAGAAAAGCTAAACGAAAGCCATCATTAACACCTAAACAGAAAAAACAAGGTTACAATGGGCTAAGGAAAAGCAATCGTGGACTGTGGATGACTGGATGAAAGTCATATTCAGTGATGAATCTCGAATCTGCATTGGGCAAGGTGATGATGCTGGAACTTTTGTTTGGTGCTGTTCCAATGAGATTTATAAAGATGACTGCCTGAAGAGAACATGTAAATTTCCACAGTCATTGATGATATGGGGCTGCGTGTCAGGTAAAGGCACTGGGGAGATGGCTGTCATTACATCATCAATAAATGCACAAGTCTACGTTGATATTTTGGACACTTTTCTTATCCCATCAATTGAAAGGATGTTTGGGGATGATGAAATCATTTTTCAAGATGATAATGCATCTTGCCATAGAGCAAAAACTGTGAAAACATTCCTTGCAAAAAGACACATAGGGTCAGTGTCATGGCCTGCAAATAGTCCGGATCTTAATCCAGTTGAAAATCTTTGGAAGTTGAAGAAAATGGTCCATGACGAGGCTCCAACCTGCAAAGCTGATCTGGCAACAGCAATCAGAGAAAGTTGGAGCCAGATTGATGAAGAGTACTGTTTGTCACTCATTAAGTCCATGCCTCAGAGACTGCAAGCTGTTATAAAAGCCAGAGGTGGTGCAACAAAATACTAGTGATGTGTTGGAGCGTTCTTTAGTTTTTCATGAATCCATAATTGTTTCCTCAGAATTGAGTGATTCCATATTTTTTTTTCCCCTCTGCTTGGTCTAAAAAAGTAACCGTTACTGACTGCCACAATTATTTTCCTGATTTCTTATAGTGTTTCTTAAAGCCAGAAAGTTGCCATTTGAAATGACTTCAGTTTTGTGTCATGTCTGTGATCTGCTTTTTTTTCTACAAAATTAAACAACTGAATGAACATCCTCCGAGGCCGGTGATTCCATAATTTTTGCCAGGGGTTGTATGTTAATACACAAAATAATAAATTATCTATTGATAAATACAGTGTGCTTATGTCACAAAGTAGACAGCCAGCCATATCAGAAGTTGAATGTGTGAAAAAAATACTGTCCTGTTTGTAAAAAAAAAAAACCTCAAAAGATTTTTATCCTAGCTCAATGAAAAACATATCTTTCTATTCTCAAATATGTCAATTAATGAGATTGTATTTAGATTTCTGCATCTCCTGTATTTTTTTTTTGCGTTTTTTTTTTTTTTTTTTTTTTTTTTTACAAAGGTCTTCACCATGGTGCAGTAGAGGTAGAGCACTTCACTTTTTCCACATTTTTATATGTTACAACCTTATTCCAAAATAGAGTAAATTATTTTTCCCCCAAATTCTACACACAGTACCTCATAATGATGATGTGATTTTATTATTATTATTGTAAATATATGAAAAATAAAGTAAGAAATCACATTTACAGTCTTTGACATGAAGCTCAAAATTGAGCTCAGCTGAATCCTGTTTCCACTAATCATCCTTAAGATGCTTCTACGGCTTATCTGGAGTCCACCTGGGGTAAACTGAATTGATCGGACATGATTTGGAAAGACACACACCTGTCTACATATAAGGTTCCACAGTTGACAGTGCATGTCGGAGTACAAACCAAGCATGAAGTCAAATGAATTGTCTGTAGACCTCCGAGACAGGATTGTCTTGAGGCACAAATCTGGGGAAGGGTACAGAAACATTTCTGCTGCTTTGAATGTCCTAATGAGCACAGTGACCTTCATCATCTCGAAATGGAAGATGTTTGGATCCACTAACACTCTTCCTCGAGTGGGTTGCCGGTCTAAACTGAGCGTTGGGGGAGAAGGGTCTCTGTGGAGAGAGAAGAACCTTCCAGAAGGACAACCATCTCTGCAGCAATCCACCAATCAGGCCTGTATGCTAGAGTGGCCAGACAGAAGCCACTCCTTAGTAAAAGGCACACGACAGCCCACCTGGAGTTTGCCAAAAGGCACCTGAAGGACACTCAGATCATGAGAAACAAAATTCTCTGGTCTGATGAGATAAAGATTGGACTCTTTGGAGTGAATGTCCAGCATCATGTTTGGAGGAAACTAAGCACCATACCTACAGTGATGCATGGTGGTGGCAGCATCATGCTGTAGGGATGTTTTTCAGCATCAGGAACTGGGAGACTAGTCAGGATTGAGGGAAAGCTGAATACAGCAATGTACAGAGACATCCTAGAAGAAAACCTGCTCCAGAGCACTCTTGATCTCAGACTGGGGTGAAGGTTCATCTTTCAGCAGGACAATGACCCTAAACACACAGCCAATATATCAAAGGAGTGGCTTCAGGACAACTCTGTGAATGTCCTTGAGTGGCCCAGCCAGAGCTCAGACCTGAATCCGGTTGAACATCTCTGGAGAGATCTGAAAATGGTTGTGTGCTGATGCTCCCCATCCAACCTGATGGAGCTTGAGAGGTGCTGCAAAGAGGAATAGGCAAAACTGCCCAAAGATTGGTGTGCCAGGCTTGTAGCATCATATTCAAGAAGACCTGAGGCTGTAATTGCTGCCAAAGGTCCATCAACAAAGTATGAATACTTATTTACATGGGGTATGTATGGGGTACTGTGTGTAGAATTTGGGGGAAAAAATAATTTACTCTATAAGGTTGTAACATTAAAATGTGGAAAAAAAAATGAAGCTCTGTGAATACTTTCTGGATGCACAGTATACGTGAAGGCCAATGCAGTAAATTGGCAATAGGTACTATTTTGCTCATTGGAAAGACTCAGTCCTCAGTGTGTAAATCGGCATACATTTTTTTTTTCTGAGTGCTGTGGTGTTTGCACACATCTTTACAAACGCAAACCTTTAGTAAATCAGGCTCATAGTCCACTGAAGCATTATTTTTTTGTGAAGATTAATATTTTGTATGTGCATTGCAGATGCTCCTGAGAAAGCTGATTGTTGATGTGGAGGAGGAAAACAGCCGATTAGCAAACATGAAACTCAGTCTGGAGGAGTCTATTGAACAGGTAACACTGTGCACACAAATGATTGTGACCATTGTCATTATTGGGGAAAATGCATCCTGACGTGACTTGGGATGGGGCATTTCCTTTTCCTCACCAAATTGGTCCTTCCAATACCAGTCGAACCTCAAACTACCTATTTCACAAATTGCAGACTCACCAGATGCACTGAATGCAGTCAGTTTCCCAAAGTGAAAAGTGTGTGTTGGTATTAGTGAATGCCTCTGATAATCATATGAATGTGTCATTCCATCTCAAGTCACCCAGAGGCTCCCAGGTCACCCCTCAGTTCTGTTCTGTCAGTTTGATATGTTATTCTTATTACAAAGTTATGGTGAAATGCCAAATATTAGGTTTGTATCTGGCAAACATT
>NC_047107.1:63386521-63429536 GCF_902500255.1 Thalassophryne amazonica | reverse complement strand
AAAGTTTTAGATCTTTGAGTTCATCTCATACAAAATGGGAGCAAAACCAAAAGTGTTGCATTTATATTTTTGTTGAGTGTATATATATATATATATATATATATAGAGAGAGAGAGAGAGAGAGAGAGAGAGAGAGAGAGAGAGAGAGAGAGAGAGAGAGAGAGAGAGAGAGAGAGAGAGAGAGAGAGAGAGAGAGAGAGAGAGAGAGAGAGAGAGAGAGAGAGAGAGAGAGAGAGAGAGAGAGAGAGAGAGAGAGAGAGAGAGAGAGAGAGAGGAGAGAGAGAGAGAGAGAGAGAGAGAGAGAGAGAGAGAGAGAGAGAGAGAGAGAGAGAGAGAGAGAGAGAGAGAGAGAGAGAGAGAGAGAGAGAGAGAGAGAGAGAGAGAGAGAGAGAGAGAGAGAGAGAGAGAGAGAGAGATGTGACGTGACTACATACTGATTTGAAGACAAAATCACATGAAGGAAACTCAATAACAACACCATATTTGCAGCATATCTTGAGATACGTAAGAATATACAGGTGCTGGTTATAATATAATTAGAATATCATGAAAAAGTTGATTAATTCCATTCAAAAAGTGAAACTTGTTTAATGTATACATTCATTCCACACAGACTGATATATTTCAAGTGTTTATTTCTTTTAATTTTGATGATTATAACTGACAACTAATGAAAACCCCAAATTCATTATCTCAGAATATTAGAATATTGTGAAAAGGTTGAATATTGAAGACACCTGGTGTCACACTCGAATCAGCTAATTAACTCAAAACACCTGCAGAGGCCTTTAACTGGTCTCTGTCTCGTTCTGTAGGCTACACAATCATGGGAAAGACTGCTGACATGACGTCTTGCCTGGGCTAAAGACAAAAAGCTACCAGTACCTTGATTAAGGGCCATGATATCCCTGTTCTTAATTGGCCAGCAAACTCACCTGCTCTTTACCCATAGAAAATCTATGGGGTATTGTGAAGAGGAAGATGCGACAGGCCAAACCCAACAATGCAGAAGAGCTGAAGGCCACTATCGGAGCACCCTGGGCTCTCATACCACCTGAGTAGTGCCACAGACTGATCGACTCCATGCCACGCCGTATTGCTGCAGTAATTCAGGCAAAAAGACCCCCAACTACATATTGAGTGCTGTACAGCTCATACTTTTCATGTTCATACTTTTCATTTGGCAACATTTCTAAAAATCCTTTTTTGTATTGGTCTTAAGTAAGTTGTCAGTTATAATCATCAAAATAAAAAGAAATAAACATTTGAAATATATCAGTCTGTGTGTAATGAATGAATATAATATGCAAGTTTCACTTTTTGAATGGAATTACTGAAATAAATCAACTTTTTCATGATATTCTAATTATATGACCAGCACCTATATGGTAAAAATATGAATATGATAGTCAACTGTCCACATTGACACCTGGGGTGACAAAAATTGCTGTATTTTTGACACTTTATTAAAATTAGCATTTTTTTCAACAACTATAAATTTTGTTAAACGACCTGGTTTATCATTTAAATGTGTAGATATGTTCCATTATATCACAAACCTTCATGCAACAACTTCTATAGCCATAGCTGGTATATGTAATTGATTTTGAACTAATCAAAGATATGAACGACATGTACAGTTTTGGGTTTTCTACCATTTTGAGGCCTTTGGGGAAAGGCAGATTACACTAGATACACCAAAACTGACATAAAACTGAGGGGTGACCTGGGAATTTTTTTCAAGAAGGGGTGATTTCAGATGGAATGACCCTTATGGATATTCTGGTATAGTTATAATTTCTCAAAGGAATTGTATTGGGGGGGCACCCCACATCAGACTTTGTCTTGGTTGTATTTTAAGAATGTTCACCACAGTGTGATAAACAGGAGGGATTTAGATTTTAAACAACACAAATAAACCTTTAGCACTGGTAGGAATAGGATTTTACAATTTCACTGTGATTATAACATCACAAATCATGGCATTGACACGATTGCTGTGTTCATGTTAGTACTAACTGTCCAAGCATACTGACATCACTTATTCTGGTTGCACTGTAGCCTTTACACTTTTTTTTCCCTCTGAGTAGTGTATGTCTGCTTAAATCCATGAATGTTTGTTTTCCAGTTGAATTCCAACATCTTGGACAAGTCCAATGACCTGAAACAGCTCCGAGAGCAGATTCGCAAGCTTGATGAACGGCTGGATCATGACATGCAGGTAAAATCTACAAATATCCTGAGTATTGTCTTCTGCCCTGTTATATGGTATTACTCTGTGGTATCTAATTACACAAAAAGTAAATCTTTTGATTTAGTGCAAATATACTACACATTTAAAGTTTGTCCATACCCTTCAGCCATACACATTGGAACTAACAAAACTTGTTTGTTTCCTGGGAGGGTCTTTTTTTTTCACAGTGACGTTGGTTTTTGAGTTCAGTTTTAGGATTCATTCAAAGTGGTGTTGGAAAATGAAAACAAATGGTTCAGATATGGTCTATAACCAGCTGAAGTGGAAAGCTGTTTTGCTCAGCAGCTGAAATTCTTCAGAATGTATTGGCATTAAATCAGCAGTGTCTGTGTGTGTGTGCACACAACTTCAAACATCTGTTTTGTGTGTTTTTAGGAGTTGGCTCGTGAGGAGCAGGAGTGGGCTGCAGAGATGGAGTCTGTGGAGAACCACCGTACACTCCTACAGAAAAAAGTGAATTATGGATATGATGAGGCTGTGCAGCAACTGAAGGCAGCACAACAACAGTAAGTGTTTTTTTTTGTTTTTTTTTAATCATTTGTTTTTTATGCCTCATACATGTCTGTCATCATGAGAAATTGAAAGAAAAATCAAATCAGTTCTGGTTTTAATAAAGGCCTACTTCTCTACCACCTCACAGACAAATGGAGGTGAAAACGTTTCTTTGATGTGTGTGTGTGTGATTGAGTGATGATTTACATATATTTTGAAGGTATCACTTGGTGCTGCAAGAGACCAATGAGGAGAGGCGAACAGTAGCCAACAACCTTGCATCTGTCTTTACTACAGCTGTCAACCACTTGGAGAGAACGGAGGTAAAAATACAGTAGTGTTCAGAATATTAGTAGTGCTATGTGACTAAAAAGATTAATCCAGGTTTTGAGTATATTTCTTATTGTTACATGGGAAACAAGGTACCAGTAGATTCTCACAAATCCAACAAGACCAAGCATTCATGATATGCACACTCTTAAGGCTATGAAATTGGGCTATTAGTAAAAAAAAAAAAAAAAAAAGTAGAAAAGGGGGTGTTCACAATAATAGTAGTGTTGCATTCAGCCAGTGAGTTTGTCAATTTTGTGGAACAAACAGGTGTGAATCAGGTGTTCCCTATTTAAGGATGAAGCCAGCACCTGTTGAACATGCTTTTCTCTTTGAAAGCCTGAGGAAAATGGGACATTCAAGACATTGTTCAGAAGAACAGCGTAGTTTGATTAAAAAGTTGATTGGAGAGGGGAAAACTTATGCGCAGGTGCTAAACTTATAGGCTGTTCATCTACAATGATCTCCAATGCTTTAAAATGGACAAAAAAAACAGAGATGCGTGGAAGAAAACAAAAAACAACCATCGAAATGGATAGAAGAATAACCAGAATGGCAAAGGCTCACCCATTGATCAGCTCCATGATGATCAAAGACAGTCTGGAGTTACCTGTAAGTGCTGTGACAGTTAGAAGACGCCTGTGTGACGCTAATTTATGTGCAAGAATCCCCCGCAAAGTCCCTCTGTTAAATAAAAGATGTGCAGAAGAGGTTACAATTTGCTAAAGAACACATCAACTGGCCTAAAGAGAAATGGAGGAATATTTTGTGGACTGATGAGAGTAAAATTGTTCTTTTTGGGTCCAAGGGCCGCAGACAGTTTGTGAGACTACCCCCAAACTCTGAATTCAAGCCACAGTGAAGACAGTGAAGCATGGTGGTGCAAGCATCATGATATGGGCATGTTTCTCCTACTATGGTGTTGGGCCTATATATCACATACCAGGTATCATGGATCAGTTTGGATATGTCAAAATATTTGAAGAGGTCATGTTGCCTTATGCTGAAGAGGACATGCCCTTGAAATGGATGTTTCAACAAGACAATGACCCCAAGCACACTAGTAAATGAGCAAAATCTTGGTTCCAAACCAACAAAATGAATGCCTCGCAGATGTGAAGAAATCATGAAAAACTGTGGTTATACAACTAAATATTAGTTTAGTGATTCACGGGATTGCTAAAAAAAAAGCAGTTTGAACATAATAGTTTTGAGTTTGTAGCATCAACAGCAGATGCTACTATTATTGTGAACACCCCCTTTTCTACTTTTTTTTTGCTAATAGCCCAATTTCATAGCCTTAAGAGTGTGCATATCATGAATGCTTGGTCTTGTTGGATTTGTGAGAATCCACTGAATCTACTGGTACCTTGTTTCCCATGTAACAATAAGAAATATACTCAAAACCTAGATTAATCTTTTTAGTCACATAGCACTACTATTATTCTGAACACTCTTGTCAATAATAAATATAACTCAATGCTAAAATACCCTAGGCTGTATGAGCATTGTTTTCTTTATAATTTACAGTTATTTAATTGGTATCCCAGTTCAAAGTGTATGTTTATATAATATTTACATTAATTATTAAGATCCTATTGTCTTATGTACAATTTGTACATGTTCAATCAATTAACAGCATCTGCAGGAGGATGTGTGTGTGTGTGCAAACATGAGCGTTTGACAAGATGGAAGCTAGCTTTGAGTTAGTGGAAGTTACCGTGTATGCTAACGTCCGTGAAATGTCATATAAATCACATCAGAGGTACAGCATTTTTAGTTTTATAGAAGTGTTTATTTCTCACTAGCGTTTACATAATATGACAGAGGTTATTTACACACAAACAAAATGGAGTTTGCAGCTAGCTAGACCAGCCTGTGACGTCACCACGCTAATGTCTGCAAAACGTCTTGTAAATCTCTTAAAATAGGTCAAGGTTAGCCATCTTTGAACTTGTCCAAGGTCTGTGTCCCAAGAATCTTGACTTCCAGTCTTTTCAGAATCCGAATCAGAAACGTTTTATTGCCATATGAGTGAACAAGTTCACAACATTAGGAAATTGCTGCGGTACTTGGTGCTAACATTAAAAAAAAGAGTAGTAAAACAAGTAATATATAATAAAACTTAACACTATAGCAATGTTACAAAATGTACAGAATGTATGAGCTAAGATAAATAAATGGTGATGATAAATGGTGATAACAACAATCTAGAGTTCTAAAAGTTCTTGTTGATGAGGCTAACAGCAGAGGGGAAAAAACTGTTCTTATGGCGGGAGGTTCTGGTCCGAAGGGACCGTAGCCTCCTGCCTGAGGGGAGGAGGTCAAAAAGGCTATATCCAGGGTGAGAAGGATCAGCTCTGATCCGACCTGAACGCCCCAGTGTCCTGGAGGTGTACAGGTCCTGAAGAGATGGAAGGTTGCAGCCAATCACTTTCTCGGCAGAGCGTTTAATGCGCTGTAGTCCCTGTATGTCCCTGGTGGTGGCTCCAGCATACCATACGGTGATGGAGGTGGTGAGGATGGACTCGATGATGGCAATGTAAAACTGCACCATGATCCTTGCTGGCAGGTTGAATTTCTTCAACTGCCGCAGGAAGTACATCCTCTGCTGGGCCTTCTTGACAACAGAAGTAATGGTGGACTCCCACCTGAGGTCGTGGGTTAGAGTGATTTCCAGGAAACAGAAGGTGTCCACTATGGTGATGGGGGTGTCTGCCAGGGTAATGATGGGGAGAGGGGCTGTGTTCTTCCTAAAGTCCACAATAATCTCCACTGTCTTCTCTGTGTTCAGCACCAAGTTGTTATAGCTGCACCAGGACACCAGTCGTTGGACCTCCAGCCTATAGGCGGACTCATCCCCATCAGAGATGAGTCCGATAAGAATGGTGTCATCTCAAACTTGATAAGCTTGACAGACTGGTGATCAGAGGTACAGCAGTTGGTGATAGGAGGTACAGCAGTTGGTGTACAGGGAGAAAAGCAGAGGAGAGAGGACACAGCCCTGAGGGGTACCGATACTGGTGGTCTGGGAGTCCGAAACATTCTTCCCCAGCCTCACGTGCTGCTTCCTATCCTTCAGGAAGTTGGCAATCCACCTGCAGGTAGAATCAGGCACGTTCATCTGGGAAAGCTTAGGCTGGAGAAGATCAGAGAGGATGGTACTGAAGGCAGAGCTGAAGTCCACAAACAGGATCCTAGGTTCCCGGGGATTCCAGATGCTGCAGAACGAAGTGCAAAGCCAGGTTGATGGCATCATCCACAGACCTATTGGCTCTGTAAGCAAACTGCAAGGGGTCCAAGAGGGAGGCCGTGAGAGATTTGAGGTGGGACAGAACCAGACGCTCAAATTACTTCATGACTACAGAAGTCAGTGCCACCAGCCTGTAGTCATCGAGTCCAGTGATCCTCAGTTTCTTGGGAACAGGAACAATGATGGAGGTTTTGAAACAGTCAGGCATGTGGCAAGCCTCCAGTGAGGAGTTGAATATGTCTGTAAACACTGGGGCAAGCTCATTAGCAGTGTCTCAGAGTGGCAGGTGACACACTGTCTGGCCCAGGAGCTTTGCAAGCTTTTACGTTCTTTCGCACATCATCTTCATAAATATGCAGAGCTGTGAGGGCGGGGAGAGAGGAGGGGGGCTCTGGGATGGAAGTCCTTGATATTGTGGGCTCCATGGAAGTCCTTGATATTGTGGGCTCCATTAAAAGTGTGGTGGGTGGGGGAGGTGGGAGAGTGAATGTCCATGCTGGATGTGTTGCTGGGTATGTTGCCTATGACTGGAGGAGGTGTGAGGGCTGTTAAACTGACCATCAAAATGACAATAGAACTCATTCAGTCTATTTGCAGTTTGTAGGTTGTCTGTGATGTGGGGGTTTTTAGGCTTGTAATTGGTAATCTGCCTAAAACTTTTCTACACCGAGGCTGCATCATTCTCTGAGATCTGCTGCTGGATGTTCTCAGAGTAGTGTGATCTAGCAATGCCCACTTCCTTGCTAAACCTGTACTTGGTCTCTTTGTAGTAATCTTTGTCCCCACTTTTAAAAGCCTCCTTCTTATCTAACCACAGCCGTTTCAGTTTTGGAGTAAACCAGGGTTTGTCATTGTTATAACTCACCCTGGTGCGTGATGGTACAATGCTGTCCTCGCAGAAATGGATATACGAAGTCACAGTGTCCGTATACTCATCCAAACTCTCACAAGCAGACCTCAGTGAGTCCCAGTCTGTGGTTTCAAAGCACGCGCGCAGCTCTTCCACAGCCTCAACGGTCCATTGTTTTATTGTCCTCACTACAGGTTTAGAGAGCTTCAGCCTCTGTCTGTATGCGGGGATCAAATGGATCATTACATGGTCAGAGAGGCCGAGCGTAGCGCAAGGCACTGCGTGATAAGCCCCGCTTATCGTGCTGTAGCAGTGATCCAGTGTTCTCTCCTCTCTGGTCGGACATTTGATATATTGTTTGTATTTGGGAAGTTCCTGGCTCAGGTTGGCTTTATTAAAGTCCCCAAGTATGATGATTAGTGAATCCGGGTATGTCCGCTCCATGTCCAGAATCTGCTCCGCGAGTGCACTCTGAGCCTCGTGCACGTCCACGTCTTGCGGGATGTAAACAACAGCCAGTACGAGTGAAGCGAACTCCCGCGGAGAGTAGAACAGTTTACAGTGAATGAAAAAATATTCCAAGGAGGGAGAGCAATGCTTGGCAATCACTGTCGCATCCGTACACCAGCCACAGTTGATATAAAAGCAGACACCACCACTTATTGCCTTGCCTGAGAGCACAGCTTGCCGGTCCGCTCGGAGGAGATTAAATCCCTCCAGCTGGAGTGCACAGTCCGGAATCTCTTCACACATCCAGGTTTCCGTGAAGCATAGCACACAGGACGAAGAGAAATCTTTGTTTATGCTCCTCATCGGTGTCAATTCGTCCATTTTATTCCTAAGTGAGCGTACGTTGGAGAGGAAAATCCCAGGTAAAGCTGTGCGTAACTCACGTCTCCTCAAACGCACAAGCGCACCTGCGCGCCTTCCTCTCTTCCATCGTCTCGCTCTCCGGATCAAAATGTGTAATAGATCTGCCGCAGATGCGACAAAAACAGGAAATAAATCCACAGGTGTTGTTTTCAAAAGCTCATGTATGCACATGCGCACGCCCTCCTATAGATGCTGTTAAAAGGTACATACTCATATGGCAGAATAGGTTGAGCTGTGAATGCATTTTTGATGTGCACACAAAATTGTTTTCACCAAACCACTGCAGCAAAAACTAAATCTGAGGAAAATAAATGGTAAATGGACTGCATTTATAGAGCGCTTTTCCATCTGCATCAGATGCTCAAAGTGCTTTACAATAATACCTCACATTCACCCCGATGTGAGGGTGCTGCCATGCAAGGTACACACCGGGAGCAATTAGGGGATTAAGGACCTTGCCTGTGGTTTTTCCAGTCAGGCTGGGATTTGAACCAAGGATCCTCTGGTCTCAAGCCCAGTGCTTAACCACTAGACCATCACCTCCCTGTGTAATAAAATCAAAATAATCTAATAAAACGATATTTATAAAGTTGGACTGTGCTATGTTAAAGCTCATATTTACAAAGTGCGTGTCTGTTATTATTATTATTATTATTATTATTATTATTGCAATGAAAATTGTTCTAGTTGACAGCAGCACAAACGTTTAACAACAAAATGTGTAGTGCATGTTACTGCAGTTATTTGCAGGATCTGTAATCTGCACAGAATTTCAATTATTTCTGTTCTAAACTTTTGAATTTTAGGGTTTAACTTCAGTGCTTTAATGTGGCCAGTTTAGCCTTTTAATGTGGTGTTACTTCACTTGATTGCTTTTCGGCATGCCCAAGATGTAATTTTTCTATTTAAAAACAAACTGTAAATTAAAAGGTGTTTACAAATGTGGTGAGGCTGCTGTCAGCCTGCACATTCTCTTTTGCTGAGTTTTTTTTTTTTTTCTTCTTCTTCTCTCACAGAAGTTCCTTGAAGACCTGCACAGCAGAGTGGCACGTCTCTGCAGTAAGGCTGTAGAAGACGATGACGCGTCTATCCTGAAGCTGCAGGAAGTGTTAAAGACCTTTGTGTCCAAAGCGAACAGTATGTAAGGATGTGGACAGCAGCATGTTACTTCATCTTTTGTAGTTAACTTTAACTTAATCTTTATTCCTGTGCTTACATTCTATCATTTTGTGTTAACACATCATCTGATTATCAATAAACTTCTATTTGTACACAAAATTCCAGTTTGTTTAAAACTTTGAATACGCTTCAACAAGCCACAGAGGGTGAGAAAATGAAATGTCCAGAGTATTGTTGACCTGTGGTCCCTGTTTCTCACCAATCTGATGTATGATGATGATGTGGATGTCCTCTCAGTTTTGTCCAGTTGCTGTGGTCGTTCTTGCATGATTTTGCTCAGGAAACTGCACTACAGAACTACCCCAGCTGTCATTCCCTCACAATCAGCACTACTGAGTCTGGTCACCTTAGGTCACTGGTTAACATCAAAGTCTCAGCTATACAGTGACAGGGAACACCAGGACCCTGAAGATCGGCATCACCAAATGCCTTTGTCCAGTTCCTTCATAACTCCACGTGGTCTTCCCAGGCATCTCTCAACCAGTTTGAAGACTAGGTACCATGAATGTCCCTGAAGAGAAACATAAGTTCTGCACTACAAAGAAATCAATTTATGGTCATGTCCAGGAAGTCATTGAAAGCCTGGATCTTGGCCTTTAATTTCAAAAAATTGCAAACCCAGACACTGCTCATTCACCTTCCCAAATCCTGCAAATGTGTGGATTCTGCAAAGATTACAGGATCATCTCCAGAGTTCGTCAGAAAATGTTTAGTTACTGAGAAAGGGAACCAAAGTTGCTGTTCTCCACAACTACCCAATGTTGAGTGCATGCAAGCATTGAGCAAAGTAGAAGGTAGAGCTCCTGCCTGACAACCACCAAAGGGCAGAAGTCTAACTCTGCTCCCATAGGCTGACTATAATGTCCCCCCAATGTAGTGATGATCACAGGAAGGAGAAAAAAAAATCTCAGGATGTCCCACAGAGCAGCCTGTTCAAACAAATCATGTTATGTTTGTTTGTATGTTGGCAGATGAATCATGGGTCCTTCCACACTGTGGATGTATGACTGAAGTAAGGCTGCTAGAGGACAGCAAATATTACAACCAGTTCCTGAAGTGCTGTGGCTTTCATTTTATAAAGTGTTAATGTTTGACAGATGAAAGTGTTTACCAAAGTAAATTACTGCGCAAATATTGGGAACTTTGCAATAAGGTGATCAATTGATTGGGTCTATTAAAGAGGTTACCGGTGATCAATTGACTGGGTCTATTAAAGAGGTCACCATACATACCTACAGTCGGTGTAAACTGACAACTGAGCGACATACAGCAGTAAGCTATCAAAGTATCATCAGTATTATTGGACACTTATGCTACAAATGTGTCTGTGGCCATCAGAACAAATTCCTGAGTGTGATTTGTGCAGATGAAGTCATCGTATTGCTAGCAGGCACAGCGAGTTTAATTCTATTTCTGTCTTTTGTTGGTGGTCCAAAGAATGTGTATGTGCAGTTAGATTTTTTTATTTATTTTTAACCAGTGCCTTCAGTGCCACTGTGGTTAAGATAATGACTGGAAGGTGAACAGAAATGTTCGTGTTGGTTTCCATTTATCCCACAAAGAACAGAAATGTATAAAGTTTGCATGGTGGCAGTACAGGAATTATTTTTTTTAAATTTAGTAGGGAGTGAAGACATCAACAATGGCTAGAGTTCTGTCAAAAATGCACCATATACAACCCCAATTCCAATGAAGTTGGGATGTGTAAAATGTAAATAAAAACAGAATACAATGATTTGCAAATCCTCTTCAACCTATATTCAATTGAATACCCCACAAAGACAAGATATTTAATGTTCAAACTGATAAACTTTATTGTTTTTGTGCAAATATTTAATCATTTTAAAATGATGCCTGCAACACATTTCAAAAAAGTTGGGACGGGGAATAACAGACTGGGAAAGTTGATGAATGCTCAAACAGCCCTTCTGCTGCGCAATCTGGAATTATGATTTGAATTTGTTTTGTACTGAGGAACACAATGGGGAAAAGTACCCACTGCTGAGTGGACTGGGATAATGCAGGTAAAGTGAGGGGTAGCATGGCCGGGAATAAAACCCTGGTCTATATATTGGTATCTCAACTCCTTTCCCACTGTGTTTCGAAAGTGTCGTACAGCTTTACTTCAGTTTAGAGTAGGTCACTCAGTGGGAGGAGTTGTTGATCTTCCAATATATAGACCTTGGTTTGAAGCGGCTATTCATTTTAGAAAAAAAACATAAAACCTGCCACACCTTGCTATTCATCAGTACATAGTGGAGTTTCATAACAATCTGACCAGAACACTGAAGGTTATTGGAATTTAAAAACACCTAACTCTTATGTTGCACATATTTTCTCCAAATTTCTCTCACAGCTTCACTTGGGCCTGAGTCAATTCAGACCATGCGTCTTTCCGAGTAGCTTCACTGTTATTGCTTAAAATTTGTTTCACCTAAAGAATATTGTTGGAACCTACGGCCTACCTGTCGTTCAATGTTCTATTCTGTAATATCCTCTTGTTCTCTGTGGCTAAGTTTGGATTCAGCCATATTTCAATTTGTCACACTGATCATTCCAAGTCAGCCATAAAAGATGGTCACGCATAAGAACATTTGACTATGTTACACCCTAATTTTTTTCAAGCCTTTCTGCCTTGTTTTTGTGGAGTTAGAAACTAGAATGTTAAAATTCCCCCTATCCCGCAATGGTGAAGAATCCTTTAAAAAATTCCTGGATCCGGATCACCACTAAAATTGAATCACTTGTTCCTCTTGTCATTTCCAACCACTCCACAAAATTTCATCAAAATCCGTTCAAAACTTTTTGAGTTATCCTGCTGACAAACAAACAAACTCGACCGAAAACATAACCTCCTTGGCGGAGGTAAAAAGCGTCCACTTCAACTATATTCAGAATTATTCTGCAACCATTATGTGGATTTTTGCCAGTGTTATTTGAGTTTTAAGATTTTGCGTGAGGGTTCTGCCTGTGATCAAGTTTTAGTTGGTTTGGTCTGCCCTTTGTCCTCCTCTGTCTGTTAGTCTCTTTCCCCTCTCTATCGCTGTCTGCTGTTATTTTCTGTTCCATCTCTTTGTGTTCTCACGTATTTTCCCAGCTCCTTATCTTGCATAACATCTGCATTCTGTCAATTTCAGTTTCAAGCATTGTCTTGATGGCTGCTGCCCTCTGTTGTTCTGTTAGGTTCCTTGCACTTCACTCTGCAAGTGAATGAATAATAATCCAATTTGTAAGTGCTTTGGGTATCTTGTGATAATAAGGCGCGCTATAAATCCAAGTCATTATTATTATTATTATTATTATTATTATTATTCTGTCTCTCTATCTCCCTCTTGTGTTGTGTTAGGTTTCCTACACATCTTTAGCTTGATTCATTCCACCTGCTCGATTCTGCACCTTCCTCCTGATTAGGTCGCGTATTTCAGCCACTGGCTATCTTTGTAAGGTTGTGGGTTTATTGCACTTTGATTATTGATGGCTTCTTGCGTCTATTTGTTGTAACAATTTTATAAATTTTTGTGCATTAATGCTCTCTCCGATGGACCACATTAACTGTATGCCTACCTCAATCATCTCACTCAATTATTTCCCTTATTCTCTATTTCTGTCACTGCAGAATTCACACAAAATCTGCTCTGTTGGCTGTGTGGACTTACTGCGTTGTTTTAGAACATAACCACTGGTTAATGTATCTAATTTAGGGCTGCAACTAGTTTTGTTTCATAATCAACTAGTTGGCTTCTTTGTCTTTTGGCTGTTCCCGTTAGCTGTCGCCAAAACAATCCTTTCCATCTCACCCTGTCTTCTGTATCTTCCTCTGTCACACCAACCACCTGCATGTCCTCCCTCAGCACATCCATAAACCTCCTCTTTGGCCCCCCTCTTCTCCTCCTGCCTGGTGGCTCCATCCTCAGCATCCTGCTCCCTATATACCCTGGGTCCCTCCTCTGCACGTGTCCAGACCATCTCAATCTCGCCTCTCTGACTTTGTCTCCAAACCGTCCCACCTGAGCTGTCCCTCTATGTTCATTCCTAATCTTGTCCATTCTTGTTACTCCCAAAGAGAATCTCAACATCTTCAGCCCTGCCACCTCCAGTTCTGCCTCCTGTCTTTTTTTTAGTGCTACCGTCTCTAAACCGTACAACATAGCTGGTCTCACTCCTGTTTTGTAAACTTTCCCCTTCACTCTTGCTGATATTCTTCGGTCACAAATCACTCCTGCCACCTTTCTCCACCCACTCCACCCTGCCTACACTCTCTTCTTCACCTCTTTACCACACTCTCCATTACTTTGAACAGTTGACCCCAAATATTTAAACTCATCTACTTTCACCACTTCTACTCCTTGTAACCGCAGTATTCCACTGGGCTCCCTCCCATTCACACACGTACTCAGTCTTGCTTCTACTGACTTTCATTCCCCTTCTCTCCAGAGCATATCTCCACCTCTCCAGACTAGACTCAACTTGCTCTCGACTCTCACTACAGATCACAATGTCATCTGCAAACATCATAGTCCATGGAGACTCCTGTCTGATCTCATCCATCAACCTGTCCATCACCACTGCAAACAAGAAAGGACTCAGAGCTGATCCTTGGTGTAATCCCACCTCCACCTTGAATGAGTCTGTCATTCCGACTGCGCATCTCACCACTGTCACACTATTCTTGTACATGTCCTGCACTACCCTAACATATTTCTCTGCCACTCCAGACTTCCTCATACAATACCACAGCTCTTCTCTTGGCACCGTATCATAAGCTTTTTCTAAGTCCACAAACACACAATGTAACTCTTTCTGGTCTTCTCTGTACTTCTCCAACAGTATTCTCAGAGAAAACATTGCATCTGTAGTGCTCTTTCTTGGCATGAAACCATATTGCTGCTCACAGATCTTCACCTGTTTTCTAAGCCTATAGCTTCTACTACTCTTTCCCATAATTTCATGCTATGGCTGATCAACTTTATGCCTCTGTAGTTACTGCAGCTCTGCACATCACCCTTGTTCTTGAAAATAGGAACCAGCACACTTCGTCTCCACTCCTCAGGCATCCTCTCACTTTCCAAGATTTTATTAAACAATCTGGTTAGAAACTCTACTGCCATCTCTCCTAGACATTTCCACGCCTCCACTGGAATGTCATCTGGACCAACTGCCTTTCCACTCTTCATCCTCTTCATAGCAACCCTCACTTCTTCCTTGCTAATCTCTTGTACTTCCTGATTTACTCTCACCACATCATCCAGCCTTTTCTCTCGCTCATTTTCTTTATTCATCAGCTCTTCAAAATATTCCCTCCACCTTCTCAGCACAATCTCCTCACTTGTCAGCATATTACCATGTGCATCTTTTACCACCCTAACCTGCTGCACATCCTTTCCAGCTCTGTCCCTTTGTCTGGCCAATTGGTACAAGTCCTTTTCTCCTTCCTTACTATTCAACTTCTTGTACAGCTCGCAATATACCTTTTCCTTCGCTTTTGCCACTTCGCTTTTTGCCTTACGCCACATCTCCTTGTACTCCTGTCTACTTTCTTCATCTCTCCGACTATCCCAAAACTTTTTCGCCAACCTCTTTCTCCTTATGCTTTCCTGGACCTCTTCATTCCACCATCAAGTCTCCTTGTCTTCCTTCCACTGTCCAGATGTCATACCCAGTACTGTCCTAGCTGTCTCCCTCACCACATCTGCAGTACTTTTCCAGTTGTCTAAAATTGCTTCCCCTCCAACCAGTGCTTCTCTCATCTGCTCCTTAAATTTCACACACCAGTCTTCCTCCTTCAGTTTCCACCATCTGATCCTTTGTTGAGCTCTCACTCTCTTCTTTACCTCTAAAGTCATCCTACAAACAACCATCCTATGCTGTCTGACGACACTCTCCTGCCACCACCTTACAGTCTCTGATTTCTTTTAGCTTGCATCTCCTATAAAGAATGTAGTCCACCTGTGTGCACCTTCCTCCACTCTTATGTTACCCTGTGCTCCTCCCTTTTCTTAAAGTAGGTATTCACCACAGCCATTTCCATCCTTTTTGCAAAATCAACTATCATCTGTCCTTCCCCATTCCTATCCATGATACCATATCTACCCATTACTTCCTCATCACCTCTGTTCCCTTCACCAACATGCCAAATGAAGTCTGCTCCTATCACCACTCTTTCATGCTTGGGCATACTCTCCACCACCTCATCTAACACACTCCAGAAATCTTTCTCCTTCATCTCACAACCTACCTGTGGGGCATATGCACTGATGATATTCATCATCACCCCTTCAATTTCCAACTTCACACTCATCACCCTGTCAGACAATCGCTTAACCTCCAACACACTTTTAACATACTCTTCCTTTAAAATGACCCCAACACCATTTCTCTTCCTGATCTTCTCTTCTTTACCATGGTACAACAACTTGAACCCACCGCTGATGCTCCTCCTCTTACTTCCCTTCCACTTGGTCTCTTGCACACACAATATGTCTACCTTTCTCCTCTCCATCATATGAGCCAGCTCTCTCCCTTTACCAGTCATACTACCAGCATTCAAAGTCCCCACTCTCATTTCCACCCTTCTAGTTTTCTTCTTCACCCGCTGTTTGTGGAAACGTTCTCCTCTTCTTCGTCGTCTTCACCCAGCAGTAGCCCAGTTTCCACTGGCACCCTGTTGGGCAACAGCACCAGTGGTGGACGTTGTTAACCTGGTATGGAAATTCAATTCTTAATCTCCTTATTTGGGTTGGCTTGTTTTACGCCGGATGCCCTTCCTGACGCAACCCTCCTCATTTATCCGGGCTTGGGACCGGCACTCAGAATGTACTGGCTGCACACCCCATGAGTTATAATCAACTAGTTGGCAATTTTCTGTATTTTATTAGTGTTAGGTACATAAAATGGTGAAAAATGTCAATCAAGGTTATTCAGATCCTAAGATGATGCCTTCAGATGAGTTGTTTTGTCCACATTCAGTTTACTGCCAGATGGGAGTAAAGCATTGAGTAAAATAAACCAGAAAAATATTCACCTTTTAAGAAGCTGAAATCAAAGAATCTGGATTAAAGAATAAGACTCTGTGTTTAAGCAAATATCACAATCTTTGTCAAATAAGTTAATCATTGCAGCTCTAATGCTTTTCAGGTGTAAACCCTCTCAGACTCCTATTTATTATTCACACAAAATCCTTTCTGGCTTGTGTGGAAGTATAACTATTTGGGTTTTACAATGTTCGACAACAATTACAATCAGAAAAAAATAATGAAAAACTTGTCTGTTCCACTGAGCACAGCAGTAATTAATCCCATCATTGTCAGTTGTGTCAGGAAAGGCATTCAGTGTAAAACTTGTGCCAAATCAACTCTCAAACCCACCTTGGATCTGCTGTGGTGACCCTGAGTGAAAAGAAAACAAAGGGAGCAGCCAAAGGGACTTGTTATTAACCTGGTATCCACTGACCATCCAGCAGGTGGCAGGCATGTCTATGGAATATTACATAGACATAACAAAGTTGCCTTTCTGATTGATCTGGTGCATCCATGTTACCAGATGTGGAAGGGTTGGTCCTCCTGCCATTTTAATTTGGAGATGTACAAACCTTTTGAAAGCTTTGTAGGAAAACTATGTAATCTATAGGGGAATTTGAAATATGGAGTCCATGGTCATATTTTACCTGTATGGCACACATGACTGATGTGATGTCAATCAATGTGTGTTTGACATCTGTCAAGTTTAAAAGAATGAAAGGACAGTTTCAACAAACCAGCAACATACAACACATAGAGGCTGACAGGTGCACTATTGTTTTTGTGTTTTATTTGACGCATTTGTCGTAAAGTGTGATAGAATCACTGAGATGCAGTTGGTGGAAGAATGTATGTTAATCAACAGTAGTCTTTCATTTTAGCAGTGGGATGTTTGCTATCCATCAGCACTGTAAGCATGAAGGAAATATTTTGGCAGAGGTGAGTGGTGAGATGTTTTTCTGGGGGTTCCTTGGAGGGAAGGCGTGAACAATCTGATGGGTAACTTCCACCATTTATAGAGGCAACCAGGACCACTGCGTTTGTACATGTGTGGGGTGCTGTTCAGACTGTAACTGTCCCCACGCATGATAAATGGATTAAGCCTGTGAGCTCTGTAAAGGCAGGCAGCCAACTTAAATTGCAGCGCTACAGTTTCAAGACGTGGTCCACACTGTGTAAATGGCAATTTAAATTTATGTGCTGCTGCATGTTTGCCTGGATTCTGACTGAAATTGAGAATGGAATTATGGATAATTACATCACTCAAAGATTTCTTTGACACATTACAGACCCAACAGCACAGAAACCCACAAAACCCAATTGCATCACATGACTGTCCAAGGTAGAGGAAAGCTCCCGCTGAGGTCCTGTAAACATGGCTGCCAGTGTAGAGTTGGACACTTTGCCATGGTGGTGAACACACATTTCTGATATTTCATGTTGCTTTTGTTTTTCCCTTGGTGGCATTTCTACAGTTTGTTGGCTAGTGTGACCTGATTGTTTCTGTATGAATCCTTGGATGTGAGCCTTGAATTACAAATTCTTGATAAGGGGCAGACCCTAAATAAGCATGCTTTTGAAGAAAATAATTCCTCATTATTTTAATTTCATCCCATGTCTAAGGCCTTGTCTACACTGAAACTGAATTTCTCCTATACAGTCTTTCTTTGTCATCTTCAAAAAGTGCTCCATTCAAGAAATATCTCTGTTTTCACAGATCCAGTGAAAATGCTGTAGTACACATGCCAGGCCTATATGTAACGCTTCTATAAAAATTAAGACATTGAGCTAACAACAAAAGCTAAAACTTTAGAAGCCGGCTCACAGATTAAATAAAGTCTTAATCTGACCTGCTGCCTGACTTCACCATCATAGATGAAAATTGTTCTATAACATGACACCCTTGTATTGGCAGATGTCTAGAAATGCGTTAATTCCTTTTGATGGAAGTTACTTGTTAAGGTTTTTTGTTTTTGTTTTTTTTTTTTTTAGAAGTCCCTCAGTGTCTGTCTGCTCTGGGTGACTTCCTCAGCCTGCTTTGTCCCACCACCATCAAGAAGAAGAAGAAGAAAAAAATGCTAAATTACACTGTTAAAATGGATTCTGTAGGCGATGGGGAGCCAGTGAAGTTTATGGAGTATAGGTGTGATGTGTTCTGTTTACATTCTCTCATCAGAATTGTAGATGCACTATTTTGAATGTACTGGAGCCTTTGAAGGTTTTTTTTTTTTTCCCCCAGAGATCCCAAAGAGCAGGCAGTTACAGTAGTCAAGCCTAGAGGAGACAAAGACATGGAAGAGTTTTTCAGCATCAATGATAATGTCATACTGTAGTGAGTGTAGTTTCAAGTTGAAATGGTTCAGTTTTTGCTGCCCAAATATCCACGAGTGGAAGTGAAGTCTGTCACCTAAAGAACTACCTGAGGAACAGTAGAAGGCACAGACAAACCAGTGACCCAGTGTTGCTCCTGGCAATTACCTTTCAGAGAACACGGCCCCTGGACAGCAACCAAATCATTGATGCTTTTGCTCTTAATCACAACACGCACATTGTGCTGTTATGAAGACATCAATGGTAGGGGAAAGATTTTTTTTTTCCTCTGCTTGCTGTTGGCATTTTTCCCCTGAGGCTATAGACTACATGTGTAGGTCTGTGAATATTTGTATTGAACAGTAGCCCAGGGTTGTGTGTGATTTTGGTCATTCTGTATGTCATTACTGACTGTCACAGATCAGAACGTGGCTATGTGTACGCACGCCCGTGAATGTGGCAGAGGTGTAACAGAGAGCTGTCGTGACACACGAGCCCATAGCACCCTCATAAAAATGCCAAGCTCCCCATAGCACCTCCAGAGAAAAATCTCTAGAGCCGCCACTGAATAGAGGGCTCAGAAACAGCATTTAGCAGGTTTTTTGGTCCATGAAAGGGAAGGGAGGGCGTGCTGTGGCCTGTGGACACATATTAGGCCCGTTTCCACTGCAGGAACTTGACGTACTCTCCAGATTTCAGGAACTGGTTCATGAACCACCCATTAAGTAGGCTTGTAAGCTGTTATGTCAACACTGTGGTAAAGAACCACTGGGCTGGCTGTTGTCCCTGCATCGCCAGCACGTGGAGGTCTGAGGTGGTTTTGTGGTGTATTGTTGTGGTCGCTCAGAAGCTTGTAGCCCTGCATTAACTTTTGTGTGTGTTTTTTTTTTCTCTGCACTCTTCTGCAGTGTGTTCGGAGGGTTCCAGTCCTGCTAAAACTTTTTCACTGTGCTGTTTTGCAGTGTACTTAATTCTGCAGATAGATTTTCACTTGCTTTCTCAAGGATCCAAACGCTTGCTGGACCTCGTAATTGGGTTAGCTCATCTTTCGCCTTTTCTCTAAATTGCTTATGTTTACTTTTCACAAATGCTGCTTGGTGTTTCTGTGCATGTGTCTGACCAAACAGCAGAGCTCCGCCCAACGGCACTTCAAGGCCAGTCAGACATACGTACTCTGTATGGACTTTCCTGGTCATGAATAAAGGCCCCACCAGCACTTTTATGGGCAGTCCGTGCAGCGGAGACACACAAAAAGGTGTCAGCCCCACTCAAATGGCATGCAAATAGATTCCTAACAGACCTATGGAGCCCTCAGGATCAGGCTAACCTGTGTATTTGTTGAAACAATCAAACCAATCTGTTGTTGGAGTGCAGTGTTACCAATCTGGAGTGGTTGCTTTCATCAAGAACTTGATTGGACACATAACAGAATGGTTAATTTAAGAGTGCAGATACGCATCTGATGGCAGACTCCAGGATGCCATTGAAAGCCTGGATCTTGATCCAGGGGAAAGGTAAACCCACTTCTCAAGTGCTGCAATCAGGACCTCCACTGACACAGATCATAGCATTTTGGTGGAAATCGAGGTCAGTAAAACCTTCCTCACCCACTAATGCACTTAAGATGTTGGTTTCCACAACCCCACCCAACATCCAGCCCGCGTCAGAGCTAGAACACATCCTTGACGTCTGAGGGACATGGTTAATT
The DNA here is from genome assembly GCF_902500255.1 of Thalassophryne amazonica. Lineage (NCBI taxonomy): Eukaryota > Metazoa > Chordata > Actinopteri > Batrachoidiformes > Batrachoididae > Thalassophryne > Thalassophryne amazonica. The sequence goes on along the minus strand of NC_047107.1, from coordinate 63,409,271 downwards.
TAATGTGTATTGGGTCATCCACATGAATGTGAGCATCAAATCTGTCATGGTAGAGCAGTGATGTGTTAATGTAGATTTATTGAAGTTACTACTCCCCGGTTGCTTAATCTGATCGACAGATGTGAAAAATGAGAGCCAAGGTGAAGGTAAAGACAAACCAGACATCTTGTAATTCAGCTTTACTTTTCCTGTTTTCTTTCTCTCGGCTCCCTGTCAAAACATCACGGTGGAGATGAAGTCAATCAGTCTGACTGACAGCAACAGCAGTGCTGGCATTTTTATTTCTGCTCAAGCACCTAATTGTCTCCAGATTCTGAAGAAAATGGCAATTTCTGCTGTAACGGTGTGACAAACACCCAGAAAAGACACCGGTGATACTACAGCGTTGCGCTTGTGGAGTGTAAACCTCCACCAACACTTGTTTCCAATTTCACAAATTTTTACCTTGAAAAAATTTTCAAGTGGTGGTCAAATTTTTGTGGTGGTATCAGGTTTTTCCATTCTTTTGGTTTCTATATTCTTTTCAGATCATTTTCACAGAACATTATTTATCTCTGCTATGCACAAATTGTCATTGCTTTTTGGCACTTTGTTTGAACTCCACAATCTGGATCAGACTTTGTCAGGTGATAGAGTGCCAGTCTGCACCTCACTTTCAAATATGAGTGTTATTGGGGCATGTTTGTTTAAGATATAATGTAAAATCGGGAAGAGCAAAGAGTCGAGCCGCTGCTCCTCCACCTGAGGTGGCTCGGGCATCTTTTCCGGATGCCCCCTGGACGCCTCGCTGGAGAGATGTTCGAGCACGTCCCATTGGGAGGAGGCCCTGGGGAAGACCCAGGACACACTGGAGGGACTACGTCTCTCGGCTGGCTTGGGAATGCCTCGGAGTTCCCCCGTAGGAGCTGGGGAGGTGTGTGTGGATCGGGAGGTCTGGGCGGCAAATGTTCAGCTGTGTGTCTTCTTTGGTAGAGGTATCTAAATCTGCACCTTCCAGAGAAAGGACAATGTTACAAACAAATCAAATATGGCCCTAGACTTTGCATTTCCTTCAAAAGTCAGTTTATTTTTTCAGAGCCTTACTGAATATTGTTCTGTGTACCTCAAATGTTGGATCATGATGGTGACATTGCAGAGGTTAGCGCTTTATTTCCTCTTCTGGGAATGTGCTTGGGAAGACTTTCCACCATGTGACAAAACTTACTGAAACAAAGGGCAAATCAACATGCTGTGTTATCCCCCTTCTTCTCTGTTTTGGATCAGGGTGAAAAATCTTTTCTGTTAAACTCGCGGCACTGGGGCGTCACTGACTGTACATGCAGGTTTTTGTTGGTGCTGGATGATGTGTGAGAAAATTCCAGGACAGTTGAATGTGAGCTATCACATTTCCATCGGTTTTGTCTCTGCTCACTTTGACCTGAGTGGGGGTTATTAAGGTGCTATGAGGGGTCATGAGGCGGTTACTTTAAATTCTGGAAGGGTTATGAAGGGGCTGTAAGTCAGAAGCATGAACAGTTTGCTCCCTCATTTGTCCTGTGAGTCATTTTCCGCTTTAGTAGGATCCATTTCAGGGTCTGTTCACCTCGTCAAGGAAACAGATGTCAGTCAGAAGATCAGAGGAGTTTAAATACTTTTCTTGGGATTGGTTTCACAGTAATGTTTGGTCAGGAGTTAATAACTTCAGTATTTGCTTGTAGGTTGTTTTTATGCATTTACATTCCAAAAGTAAAAGGTGTGAAGCATTGCTTTATGTGCAAACATGCTCTAGGTGTGTTTTTATGTCATTGTAGGTAATTTTTATAACAAAACACTTGTGGGCATGTTGGTGTCAAATGAGGTCTGGCCAGAGGCAGTGTTGGGGTGTTGATATGGTCCATGATGATGATGAATACTTTATTGAGCAAGTTAAAAACATTTATACATTGCGCACATTCATCTTTGAAAATCCGTACATTACTCAAAGGGAGTAGAATGAAGCACAAAGCATGTGTCATAAACTAGGCTTGGAAACCCCTTTGCAGAAAAAAGGACATGGGTTCAGAAATTCAAAAGACTTCATTTTAACCAAAACTGAATTAACATATTAACAAAACCTGGAGAGAAATTCTGACTTTAAAAAAATGAATTTCTGCAGTGCAATGGCTGGACCATCAGAGGGCATTAGTCCATTAGCGGTATACACGCAAACTTAAAGGGATTAGTAGCAGTTAAAAATAGGCAGCTCTGCAGTGCAACAGGTGAACCACCAGAGAGCGATAGTTCAAGAGCAGACTTTAGGCGGCGGTGGTGGTGGACAAGTGGTTAAATGTGCTTGTTTATACTGTGGAAGGTTTCCAGTTCAAACCCACTCCTGCCCATTCTCCATGTAATATGGAGTTGCGTCAGGAAGGGTATTTGGCATAAAGCCTGTGCCAAATACACATACAGGTCCACCTCTGGTCAGCTGTGCAAACAAGGGAGAAGCCAAAGGGACTTAGTGGTTTAAAAAACAAAACAAAAAACAAAATCCGTGCAGACCTGCAGTGCCAAAACCGGAAAAATGCAAAAGAACAAACAGTTTGCAAACATCAAAGCCACACTTTCAAAAATGAGAATGGGAGAAAGGAGTGAAAACTACTAATCTCTCACAAAGGCAGTCTACCTGTTCCACAAAAGGAATAGGATTAATGTGAATAACAATTGTTACCAGAGGCAAAATCACAGGAACCAGTGGAGGTTGAATATTGTTATCAGACTCTAAGAAACATGATCACATTAACTCATGTAGAAACTCAAATGGAATACTTAAGCTACAGTGAGAAAGTGGCATCAACTGCAATGCTCTGGCACCCGTATGAGGAATCGCACTCCTTTATAAAAGACATATGCTCATCAACAGTGGGAACACAGACTTACTGCTGGAAATGGTATTTCACAAGGTAACTGTGAGCCAAGAAACAACACGGGACGGGAGTGTAAGGGAAAATGACTAATGAGGCTTTAACTCATAGCATCCAACATATGTGGGACATGGCAGGTCTTTCGACGAATGGACCACAGTGCTTGTCCTGGCCCCCCCCTCCCCCCCCATCGCTTGTCTTCCACCCAGACTTTGGGTGGCATGTACGGCATTGGGGGTGCATTCTGCTGTTAGTCACCAAACTGCTGACAGTAAATAAGTGAAGCTGTTGAAAGGAAACACTGGAGTCTTTCTGACATTTATGACCTCTTTAATGAGATGAATTCTCATTAAGATAAGATGAACTTTATTGATCTCAGAGGAGAAATTCACATGTTATGTCAGCTCTTAAGAAAACACACAGGGTGGGTGCAAGTAGAGGAAAATGTTCATCAACAGCGTGTGCAAGATAAGCAATAATAATACTTGTAACAGTACAAGACATAAGAAATGATGTAGAAATAGAATGTGTGTGTGTGTATATATATACATACACACGTGTGTGTGTGTGTGTATAGATATACATACACACGTGTGTGTGTGTGTGTATAGATATACGAGGTCTGTTAGAAAAGGATCCGACTTTTTTTTTTTTTTTTCAAAAACCATATGGATTTGAATCACGTGTGATTGCATCAGACAAGCTTGAACCTTCGTGCGCATGCGTGAGTTTTTTCACGCCTGTCGGTTGTGTCATTCGCCTGTGAGCAGGCTTTGTGTGAGCACTGGTCCACCCCTCTCGTTGGATTTTTATTGCGAATAAATGTCTGAACGATTTGGAGCTTTGCTGCATCAATTTTTTCCAGAAACTGAGAGACCTCCAGGTGGACACCATTCGGAAAATTCAGATGGCTTTCAGGGACGACTTTATGGGGATTACACAGATTAAGGAGTGATCCAGCCGGTTTAAAGACCGCCCACAGCTGCTGAGAGCGCGGCGCGCTCCGAGCGCCGATCGACAGGCTGAATCAACCAGATCATTACCAACGTGAAGGCTTTGATCCGGGACGTCGTCTGACTTACACAAAAATGGCAGATGTGGACATCAGTACTTTTTCGGCACATTCCACTGTTGCAGGAGTTTTTTTTCATGGAAAGAGAAGTGGAGGGATGCGCCACCGTGCCGCTCATGGCTCATTTCTCGGATAATCACACGACTGAAAAACCACCGAAAGCCGTCTGAAAGCCATCTGAAAGCCGTCCTGTGAGACCAACACAGAGGTGGTTTTGTGCCGCGCCATGAGCGGCACGGTGGCGCATCCCTCCACTTCTCTTTCCATGAAAAAAACTCCTGTAACAGTGGAATGTGCCGAAAAAGTGCTGATGTCCATATCTCCTGCCATTTTTGTGTAAGTCAGACGACGTCCCGGATCAACAAAGCCTTCACGTTGGAAACGATCTGGTTGATTCAGCCTGTCGATCGGAGCGCGCCGCGCTCTCAGCAGCTGTGGGCGGTCTTTAAACCGGCTGGAGCACTCCTTAATCTGTGTAATCCCATAAAATCGTCCCTGAAAGCCATCTGAATTTTCCGAATGGTGTCCACCTGGAGGTCTCTCACAGTTTCTGGAAAAAATTGATGCAGCAAAGCTCCAAATCGTTCAGACATTTTTTCAATTGGCAAAGTTTCTGGGGAAAACCTGGTCTTGTTAGGAGAGACGGCATCCATCCCACTTTGGATGGAGCAGCTCTCATTTCTAGAAATCTGGCCAATTTTCTTAAATCCTCCAAACCGTGACTATCCAGGGTTGGGACCAGGAAGCAGAGTTGTAGTCTTACACACCTCTCTGCAGCTTCTCTCCCCCTGCCATCCCCTCATTACCCTATCCCCGTAGAGACGGTGCCTGCTCCCAGACTACCAATAACCAGCAAAAATCTATTTAAGCATAAAAATTCAAAAAGAAAAAATAATATAGCACCTTCAACTGCACCACAGACTAAAACAGTTAAATGTGGTCTATTAAACATTAGGTCTCTCTCTTCTAAGTCCCTGTTAGTAAATGATATAATAATTGATCAACATATTGATTTATACTGCCTTACAGAAACCTGGTTACAGCATGATGATTATGTTAGTTTAAATGAGTCAACACCCCCGAGTCACACTAACTGCCAGAACGCTCGTAGCACGGGCCGAGGCGGAGGATTAGCAGCAATCTTCCATTCCAGCTTATTAATTAATCAAAAACCCAGACAGAGCTTTAATTCATTTGAAAGCTTGACTCTTAGTCTTGTCCATCCAAACTGGAAGTCCCAAAAACCAGTTTTATTTGTTGTTATCTATCGTCCTCCTGATCGTTACTGTGAGTTTCTCTGTGAATTTTCAGAACTTTTGTCTGACTTAGTGCTTAGCTCAGATAAGATAATTATAGCGGGCGATTTTAACATCCACACAGATGCTGAGAATGACAGCCTCAACACTGCATTTAATCTATTATTAGACTCAATTGGCTTTGCTCAAAATGTAAATGAGTCCACCCACCACTTTAATCATATCTTAGATCTTGTTCTGACTTATGGTATGGGAACTGAAGACTTAACAGTATTCCCTGAAAACTCCCTTCTGTCTGATCATTTCTTAATAACATTTACATTTACTCTGATGGACTACCCAGCAGTGGGGAATAAGTTTCATTACACTAGAAGTCTTTCAGAAAGCGCTGTAACTAGGTTTAAGGATATGTTTCCTTCTTTATGTTCCCTAATGCCATATACCAACACAGTGCAGAGTAGTTACCTAAACTCTGTAAGTGAGATAGAGTATCTCGTCAATAGTTTTACATCCTCATTGAAGACAACTTTGGATGCTGTAGCTCCTCTGAAAAAGAGAGCTTTAAATCAGAAGTGCCTGACTCTGTGGTATAACTCACAAACTCGCAGCTTAAAGCAGATAACCCGTAAGTTGGAGAGGAAATGGCGTCTCACTAATTTAGAAGATCTTCACTTAGCCTGGAAAAAGAATCTGTTGCTCTATAAAAAAAGCCCTCCGTAAAGCTAGGACATCTTACTACTCATCACTAATTGAAGAAAATAAGAACAACCCCAGGTTTCTTTTCAGCACTGTAGCCAGGCTGACAAAGAGTCAGAGCTCTATTGAGCCAAGTATTCCTTTAACTTTAACTAGTAATGACTTCATGACTTTCTTTGCTAATACAATTTTAACTATTAGAGAAAAAATTACTCATAACCATCCCAAAGACGTATCGTTATCTTTGACTGCTTTCAGTGATGCCGGTATTTGGTTAGACTCTTTCTCTCAGATTGTTCTAAGTTATTTTCATTAGTTACTTCATCCAAACCATCAACATGTCTGTTAGACCCCATTCCTACCAGGCTGCTCAAGGAAGCCCTACCATTATTTAATGCTTCGATCTTAAATATGATCAATCTATCTTTATTAGTTGGCTATGTACCACAGGCTTTTAAGGTGGCAGTAATTAAACCATTACTTAAAAAGCCATCACTTGACCCAGCTATCTTAGCTAATTATAGGCCAATCTCCAACCTTCCTTTTCTCTCAAAAAATTCTTGAAAGGGTAGTTGTAAAACAGCTAACTGATCATCTGCAGAGGAATGGTCTATTTGAAGAGTTTCAGTCAGGTTTTAGAATTCATCATAGTACAGAAACAGCATTAGTGAAGGTTACAAATGATCTTCTTATGGCCTCAGACAGTGGACTCATCTCTGTGCTTGTTCTGTTAGACCTCAGTGCTGCTTTTGATACTGTTGACCATAAAATTTTATTACAGAGATTAGAGCATGCCATAGGTATTAAAGGCACTGCGCTGCGGTGGTTTGAATCATATTTATCTAATAGATTACAATTTGTTCATGTAAATGGGGAATCTTCTTCACAGACTAAGGTTAATTATGGAGTTCCACAAAGTTCTGTGCTAGGACTAATTTTATTCACTTTATACATGCTTCCCTTAGGCAGTATTATTAGACGGCATTGCTTAAATTTTCATTGTTACGCAGATGATACCCAGCTTTATCTATCCATGAAGCCAGAGGACACACACCAATTAGCTAAACTGCAGGATTGTTGTACAGACATAAGGACATGGATGACCTCTAATTTCCTGCTTTTAAACTCAGATAAAACTGAAGTTATTGTACTTGGCCCCACAAATCTTAGAAACATGGTGTCTAACCAGATCCTTACTCTGGATGGCATTACCCTGACCTCTAGTAATACTGTGAAAAATCTTGGAGTCATTTTTGATCAGGATATGTCATTCAAAGCGCATATTAAACAAATATGTAAGACTGCTTTTTTGCATTTACGCAATATCTCTAAAATCAGAAAGGTCTTGTCTCAGAGTGATGCTGAAAAACTAATTCATGCATTTATTTCCTCTAGGCTGGACTATTGTAATTCATTATTATCAGGTTGTCCTAAAAGTTCCATGAAAAGCCTTCAGTTAATTCAAAATGCTGCAGCTGGAGTACTGACGGGGACTAGAAGGAGAGAGCATATCTCACCCATATTGGCCTCTCTTCATTGGCTTCCTGTTAATTCTAGAATAGAATTTAAAATTCTTCTTCTTACTTATAAGGTTTTGAATAGTCAGGTCCCTTCTTATCTTAGGGACCTCATAGTACCATATCACCCCAATAGAGCGCTTCGCTCTCAGACTGCAGGCTTACTTGTAGTTCCTAGGGTTTGTAAGAGTAGAATGGGAGGCAGAGCCTTCAGCTTTCAGGCTCCTCTCCTGTGGAACCAGCTCCCAATTCGGATCAGGGAGACAGACACCCTCTCTACTTTGAAGATTAGGCTTAAAACTTTCCTTTTTGCTAAAGCTTATAGTTAGGGCTGGATCGGGTGACCCTGAACCATCCCTTAGTTATGCTGCTATAGACTTAGACTGCTGGGGGGTTCCCATAATGCATTGAGTGTTTCTTTCTCTTTTTGCTCTGTATGCACCACTCTGCATTTAATCATTGGTGATTGATCTCTGCTCCCCTCCACAGCATGTCTTTTTTCCGGTTCTCTCCCTCAGCCCCAACCAGTCCCAGCAGAAGACTGCCCCTCCCTGAGCCTGGTTCTGCTGGAGGTTTCTTCCTGTTAAAAGGGAGTTTTTCCTTCCCACTGTTGCCAAGTGCTTGCTCACAGGGGGTCGTTTTGACCGTTGGGGTTTTTCCATAATTATTGTATGGCTTTGCCTTACAATATAAAGCGCCTTGGGGCAACTGTTTGTTGTAATTTGGCGCTATATAAATAAAATTGATTTGATTTTGATTTGATTTGACATTTATTTGCAATAAAAATCCAACGAGAGGGGTGGACCAGTGCTCACACAAAGCTTGCTCACAGGCGAATGACACAACCGACAGGCGTGAAAAAAGTCACGCATGCGCACGAAGGTTCAAGCTTGGTTGATGCAATCACATGTGATTCAAATCCATATGGTTTTTGAAAAAATAAAAAGGTTGGATACTTTTCTAACAGACCTCGTATATACATGTGTGTGTATACGAGAGCTGTCAATAAAGTATAGGTCCTTTTTTATTTTTTTCAAAAACTATATGGATTTCATTCATATGTTTTTACATCAGACATGCTTGAACCCTCGTGCGCATGCGTGAGTTTTTCCACGTCTGTCGGTGACGTCATTCGCCTGTGAGCACTCCTTGTGGGAGGAGTCGTCCAGCCCCTCGTCGGAATTACATTGTCTGAGAAGTTGCTGAGAGACTGGCGCTTTGTTTGATTTTATTTTATCCGGATATTCCACTGTTAAAGGAGATTTGTTTAATGAAAGACGTGCGGACGGGTCCACGTGTCGGGACGCAGCCGGCGCAGTGCGGCGGCACAGGAAAAACACCTCCGTGTTGATAACCATTTGTAAAATCCAGGCGGCTTTTGATGGCTTTCAGTGGAGTGAGTATATGAGAAATTGTTTAACAGCTGGACATGTTCCAACTTGTCCTTAAGGCTTCCAACAGAGGTGTTTTTCCTGTGGTGGAGCATCGCAGCGGCTGCGAGCCGACGCTGCAATCCGTCCGCACGTCTTTCATTAAAAAAATCTCCTTTAACAGTGGAATATCCGGATAAAATGCTGAAACCGACTTCTTCTGAAACTTCTCTGTTCTCTCACGACGTCCTGGATCAATAGAGCCTGAAATGTGGAGGTTTTCAGCTTGAAACAGGCTGACGACGGCGCCTGAGAGCGCTGCGCGATGTCTCGCACCGTGGGAAGTCCTTAAAGCGACAGTATCACCTCAAAATCTCTCATCAGCCGCTAAAATTTTCACCGAAAACCAGCTTAATTTTTCAAACCGTGTCCACTTCGATGTGTCTCACAGGTTTAGAAAAAATTTTGATCAAACAAAGCGCCAGTCTCTCAGCAACTTCTCAGACAAAGGAATTCCGACGAGGGGCTGGACGACTCCTCCCACAAGGAGTGCTCACAGGCGAATGACATCACCGACAGGCGTGGAAAAACTCACGCATGCGCACGAGGGTTCAAGCATGTCTGACGTAAAAACATATGAATGAAATCCATATAGTTTTTGAAAAAAATTAAAAGGACCTATACTTTATTGACAGACCTCGTGTGTGTGTGTATATATATATATGTATGTATATATATATATGTGTGTGTGTGTGTGTGTATATATATATATGTATGTATATATATATGTGTGTGTGTGTATATATATATATGTATGTATATATATATATGTGTGTGTGTGTGTGTATATATATATATGTATGTATATATATATATATGTGTGTGTGTGTGTGTATATATATATATGTATGTATATATATATATGTGTGTGTGTGTGTGTGTATATATATATATATATGTATGTATATATATATATGTGTGTGTGTGTGTGTGTATATATATATATGTATGTATATATATATATGTGTGTGTGTGTGTGTGTATATATATATATATGTATGTATATATATATATGTGTGTGTGTGTGTGTGTATATATATATGTATGTATATATATATATGTGTGTGTGTGTGTGTGTATATATATATGTATGTATATATATATATGTGTGTGTGTGTGTGTGTATATATATATATGTATGTATATATATATATGTGTGTGTGTGTGTGTGTATATATACGAGGTCTATTAGAAAAGTATCCGACCTTATTATTTTTTTCAAAAACCATATGGATTTGAATCACGTGTGATTACATCAGACATGCTTGAACCCTCGTGGGCATGCGAGAGTTTTTTCACGCCTGTCGGTTACGTCATTCGCCTGTGGGCAGTCTTTGAGTGAGGAGTCGTCCACCCGCTCGTCGATTTTTTTCATTGTTTAGGAATGGCTCAGAGACTGTTGCTTTGTTTGATAAAAATTTTTTCAAAACTGTAAGGCACAACTGAGTGGACACCATTCAATAAATTCAGCTGGTTTTCGGTAAAAATTTTAACGGCTGATGAGAGATTTTGGTCTGGTAGTGTCGCTTTAAGGACGGTCCACGGCGCCTGACGGCGATCTGCGCTTCGAGGCGGCAGCATCTCGCCGTTTCAAGTTGAAAACTTTCACATTTCAGGCTCTGTTGACGCAGTAAGTCGTCAGAGAACAGAGAACTTTCAGAAGAAGTCGGCATGAGGAGTTTATTCGGACATTCCATTGTTAACGGTCATTTTGTAATGAAAGAACGTGCGGGCAGAGTCGCATGTCGGGCTGGACCCGACCGCGGGGGGTCGCGGCAGGAAAAACACCTCCGTTGGAAACCTTAACGGGCAAGTTGGAACATGCCCAAGCTTTTAAACAATTTCTCAGTTACTCACTTGTTGAAAGCCATTAAAAGCCGCCTGAATTCTACAAATGGTTTTCAACACGGAGGTGTTTTTCCTGTCGCGGCGCACACAGATTTGCCGAGTCGTCACGGAAACGACTCGGCGAATTTGCGCGTACGTCTTTCATTAAAAAATGTCCTTAAACAGTGGAATGTCCGCATAAATTCCTCATGCCGGCCTCTTCTGAATCTTCTCTGTTCTCTCACGATGTCCTGGGTGAATTAAGCCTTAAATTAGGATGTTTTCAGCTCGAAACAGGCCGACGACAGCACCTGGAAGCGCTGCAGGACGTCCCGCTCCGTGGGAAGTCCTTACACCGACAGAAACACCCCATAATCTCTCATCAGCCGTTAAACTTTTCACAGAAAACCAGCTTAATTTCTCGAATAGTGTCCACTCGGATATTCCTCACAGGTCCAGAAAAAATTTTGATAAAGCAACGCGCGCCGTCTCGAGCAGCGTGTGAAACAAAGGAATTCAGCCGAGAGGGCGGGACCACATCTCACTCAAGGCCTGCCCACAGGGAAATGACGTCACCGACACGCGTGAAAAAACTCACGCATGCGCACAAGGGTTCAAGCATGATTGGTGTAATCGCATGTCATTCAAATCCATATAGTTAAAAAAAAAAATAAAAGGGTCGGTTTATTATCTAAGAGACCTCGTATATGTGTATATATATGTATGTATGTATATGTATATATGTATGTATGTATATGTATGTATGTATGTATATGTATATATGTATGTATGTGTATATATATGTGTGTGTGTATGTATATATATGCACACACATACCTATACATATGCATATATATAAACATGACTGGGATTGAATAGGAGATAGGAGCATCTTCTTTCCAATATGTGAAATGGAGTTTAGATGTGATAAGGTGACATTACTGCTGGGATTTGTAAACGATTTGTTATTGCACATGATATGTGGACATATTGATATTGCATGTGATTGTGGACATATTATTGCATGTGGTTATTTCACAGTGTTGTACAGTCTGACAGCAGCAGGGAGGAACGACCTGCGGTGTCGTTCCTTCTTGCACTGAGGGTGCCTCAGTCTGTCACTGAACGAGCTGGTCAGCTCCACTACAGTCCGGTGCAGAGGGTGAGAGGAGTTGTTCATGATGGATTTGAGCTTGGTTAACACCCTCCTCTCAGCCACCTCCTCCAGAGACTCCAGAGGACAGCCCAGGACAGATCTGGACTTCCTGACCAGCTTGTTCAGTCTCTTTCTCTCCCGCTCTGTGCTGCCCGGGACCCAACAGACGACAGCATAGAGGAGAGCAGAGGCTACAACAGAGACATAGAAGGTCTTAAGCAGGCACCTGCTCACTCCAAAGGATCTCTGTCTCCTCAGGAGGTGGAGGCGACTCTGGCCTTTTTTGTACAAGGTGTCGGTGTTGTGAGTCCAGTCCAGTTTGCTGTTGAGGTGAACACCCAGGTATTTGAAACTGTCCACAGTCTTTATGTCCTCCCCCTGGATGTTCACCGGTGGGTGAGGTGGTGGTTTCCTCCTGAAGTCGATCACCATCTCCTTCGTCTTTCTGGTTTGAGACACAAGTGGTTGCGCTCACACCTGTCCACGAAGTCTGTGATGACTGACCGGTACTCCAGCTCGTTCCCCTGAGACACACGACCCACAATGGCGGAGTCATCAGAGAACTTCTGGAGGTGGCAGCTGTCTGTGTTGTAGGTGAAGTCCGAGGTGTAGAGGGTGAAGAGGAAAGGCGAGAGGACAGTGCCCTGGGGGACCCTGGTGCTGCATGTTACCACCTCAGACCGTCAGCTGCATGTACTGCGGGCGGTCAGTGAGGTAGTCGATGGTCCAGGCAGCGAGGTGTCCATCCACACCTGCGTCCTCCAGTTTCCCCCGCAGCAGTGCCGGTCTGATAGTGTTGAAAGCGCTGGAGAAATCAAATAACATGACTCGCAGCGCTCCCACCGGTCTCCAGGTGGGTGAGCACTCGCTGCAGTAGGTAGATGACAGCGATGTTGGGCCTGTAGGTGAACTGCAGTGGTTCCAGGATGTCACTCATCATGGTGCGGAGGTGAGACAGGACGAGCCGCTCCATGGTCTTCATGAGGTGGGAGGTCAGGGCAACGGATCTGTAGTCGGCCGGTTCCTTGGTATGCCATGTTTTGGGAACCGGGACCACACAGGAGGTCTTCCACAGGGTGGGCACCACCCCCAGGCTGAGGCTCATGTTGAATATGTGGCTGAGGACCTCATCTGCACAGGTCCTCAGCTGCCTCGGGGATATCCCATCAGGTCCTGCTGCTTTCCTCTGCTTCAGCCGCAGGAGCTGGCCTCTCACCTCGCTTGGAGTTACAGTGAGGAGGGGAGGGGGGAGCTGGGGTGTGAGCTGAGGTGGGCTGGTGCTGAATACAGTCGTGGGGGGGAGGGACGAGGTCCGGGGTGCAGTGGAGGTGACCAGGGGGTAGAAGGTGGTGGGTCAGAGGGACTGGAGGGCTGGCTGCTGGAGACATGTGGAGGGCCGGAAGCAGGCGGGGAGGAGCCAAAACGGTTAAAGTAGCTGTTTAGCTCCTCTGCGAACCGAGAATCCCCATCTGCAGTCCTGCTGGCATCCTGCCCAAATCCAGAGGCGGTCTGGAGGCATCTCCACACGTCTCTGACGTTGTTCCGGGCCAGCTGCTCCTCCATCTTCCCTCCATACACCTTCTTGGCTGCACAGATCTTCCACTGGAGCTCCTGTTGGACTCTACGCTGCTCCTCTCTGTCTCCCGAATTGAAAGCCCTCTTCTTCTGGTTCATCAGGGCCTTCAGCTCGGGGGTCACCCGGGGTGGTTGTTGGGGAAGCACCGTACCCTCCGGGTGGGCACAGTGCTCTCTACACAGAAGTTCATGTAGTCAGTGACACATTGGATCAGGCCGTTGATGTCTTCACCATAAGAGTTTTGAAACATGCTCCAGTCTGTGGTTCTGAAACAGTCCCTCAGCCTCTGTGGCCTCTTCAGTCCAGAGTTTCACTGACCTTTTCTGCACTGGCGCTCTTCTCACCCTGTGTGTGTATTGGGGAGCAGATAGACGCGGTTGTGATCAGAGCATCCCGGCGGGGGGGGAGGGGGGCGGAGGTGTAAGCGTCCTCCACATTAGTGTAAAAAAGGTCCAGTATTCTATTGTCCCTGGTTTTACACGTGATGTACTGGGTGAATGTGGGGAGGGTGGCAGAGAGGGAGGTGTGATTAAAGTCTCTGGTGATGAGGAAGAGCGCGCGTGGATGTTGCGTCTGCAGCCGCGTGACTGTACTGTGAATCTGCTCACAGGCAGCGGCGGCGTCTGCAGAGGGAGGAATATACGCGCAGAGCGTAATCACACTTCCAAACTTAGAGGTGTAACCGTTGTCACAGAGGGTGAAGGAGCAAAAAACAGTCACTGCAGATCCTTTGCTGTCCCTTAAGATGCATATGGTGGGAGTGAGACAACTATCTTCGTAACACCACAGAATATACACACACAGTCACAAGTGTATGAGGACGGCGCCACGTACATGTACTTCTCACAGAATGTCAAAGGAGAAGCCAGATGTTTAGCGGGATGGAGACTTTAAAAGATGAAGCCAGATCTTTCCTAATGTAAAGCACTTTGAACTTCCTCTGGCACATGTGAGGAGCAATATTCCTTGGAGGCATATTTAGGGAGCTTTCAAAGGGATAAAGAGTTCTCTGCTGTTTCCTTGTGAGGATGAACTTGGACTGAACAGCGTGTGGACTGAGACAGACACAGTGTGTTTACAGACGAGATCAGAGCGGTTTGACTGTCGGTAGATCAGCCGTACTTAAAGTCCATGTGTGTAAACCATGAGGGGAATGTCTGCTGAAACGATGTGCGCTCGTACGTTGTGTAACTGTGATGTCCTCAGAGGGAACAGCTGGAATTTGTTGCCATGTGAAAAGCTTGTAATGCACAGGTTTTCTTCTGATTTCTGTAAGTTTAAACTGGTCCCTCATAAAAGGACACATAACACAGCAAAACCTGACAGTTCAGTTATTTGACACAAAGATGGCTTTGATGGCCTTTTCTCATCTTGGAACACAGTAACTGGTGGATGTAACCTGACTGCACCACTTTCAGAAAGCCAGTGAAGAATCTGAGTCTTTCCTGGATGTATTTGGTCATCAGAAGTGTATCGGTCTGTGGTGAAGGTGTTGAACTTGTACAGATGTCCACTTATCACTTACTATTTTACAGCTGCTTTTCCTTGCCTTCTGTTAAACTGGAGCTGTATACATGAACTGACTCTAATTTGAAATGGCTCTCTTACCGGCCACTCTTGTTTAAACACACACAAGTGTGTGATGTGCCACAGGTGTGAACCATGACTGGAATACTGTAACGCACATCCTCAGGTTTCACCTGACCTGAATATTTAAATATCCGCCTTACTGGAACATGACACACACACACGCCACCACAACACATCACCACAAACATTTGCCTGTGAACATCTTCAGGCTGAACGTATCACTTCTTCAGTGACTAAAATAAGTGGTTACGTGCTTCATTTTGTGTTTATGTGAACTGGACCTTTTTAATTGACTTTTAGGTGACTGTGGAGGTGTAATAGCATTGTAAGATATTTCTGTGTGGTGATGAGCAGGGCGTGGGTGACTGCTGCTCCAGACTGGAGGCCACCTGAAGCTGATCAGTGTGGTTACGGAACCACATGTGCTTCTGCTTTAAGCTGCAGGGAGTCAAATGCTGGCACATTATGGGTTTCCTAAACAACAGCCTACAATGACTCACAGGTCTATTTGTGTTATAGATGCTACAATCTGATCTGTGCCAAAATCATTATCAAACATCAGTCTGACATCATGTATGGATCTGTTACCACTGATTTTTAATCTACATGAAGGAGGTCATGTTTTCACTCATAGCTGTGTGTTGATATCATAGGTTGCAACCAGGATTCTTCTAAAATCATGGTTACAATTATTTAAATTTTTGATATGTTGATTATTGCTCTGTGGCAGACTGGGTGTCCTGTCCAGGGTGTACCCCGCCTCATACCCTATGACTGCTGGGATAGGCTCCAACCCCCCCATAACCCTTAACTGGTATAGAAAATGTATGGATGGGATGTCGCAGTAGACCAAGTGGCTCATCCCACACTTGTTTATAATTGACAAAGTCCTCTAACTCTTCCTGACGGATCCCGAGGCATTCTCAAGCCAGATGGGAAATATAATCCCTACAGGATGTCCCGAGTCTTCCCAGGGCCTCCTCCCAGATGGATGTGCCTGGAAGACCTCCCTAGAGAGATGACCAGGGGCATCCTCACCAGATGCCTGAACCACCTCAGCTGGGTCTTTTCAATGCAGAGAAGCAGCAGCTCTACTCAAAGTTCCTCCTGGATATTCAAACGTCTTAACCTGTCTCTGAGTGTAAACCCAGATACCTGACAGAGGAATCTCATTTCTGCCACTTGTATCTGTGTTTTTATTCTTTTGGTCACTACCCAAAGCTCACGACCATATGTGAGGACAGGAGTTTAAATCAAGAGGCTCAGCTCTTTCTTCACCATAATGATCAGGTATAGTGCCTGCCTAACCTCAGATGTGGCACTAGTCCTTCTGCTTCATCTTACCCCCCGTTTGTGAAAGAGATGCCGAGATACTTGAACTCCTCCACTTGAGGCAGTAACTCTCCCCTCCGGTCAATCCTCTTCTGACAGAGGGCCATGGTCTCAGATTTGGAGGTGTTGGTCATCATCCCAGTGGCTTCAAAGTTGGCCTCAAACCTACTCGGCGGTACGCAGAGATCACTGTCTGAAGCCAACAAATCCACATCATCTGCAAGAAGCAGAGATGCAACTCTGTCACCAAACTAGGCACCCTCCAGTACAGGAAAATCATGAACAGGATTGATAAAAAGGGGAGTCCAGTACCAGAAAATGTCCAGTGTCAGAAAATGCTGAAAATTTGTCAGTGTTTGTCAAAGCCTTAAGATAGGAAACCCCACACAAAACAAAAGCCAGAAAATATTCACTTTTAAAAAATGAAATGAGAGAATTTGAATGAAGAAAAATTATGATTATCAAACTGGACCACTGCACTCATAGAGTGCTAACTTCCACCAACACTAGTTTCCAATTCCACAAATTTTTACCTTGGAAAAAATTTTCACGGTCAAACTCCTGTTAGATGTGGGTTTTTCATAAGCTAAAATATAATGCAAAATATAGATCAAAAGGGCTTTTGAATGTTGCAAAGAATCAAATATCCACTAAATCTGGAATAAGGATCAGATGCGGCTGAAAATTAGTCTATTCACCGAGAGTGTCAGTTTTACACATCATTTTCACAAATGAGTGAGTGAGGCACTTTTGAGATATAATGCAAAATGTACATCAAATGGTCTTTTCAATATTACATTCAAATGTTCACAAAATCCACGATGCGGATCAGATCCAGATCAAACTTTGTCAGGTGATGGTGAGTGCCAGTCTGCATCTCACTTTCAGATATGTGAGTTATTAGTAAAATTAAAATGTATATTAAATTGGGTTTTCAGTGTTAACTTTAAATGGCCACAAAATCTTGAATATGGATCAGATCCAAATCAAACTTTCAGTCGATAAAGGATACCATCCTACATAATGCTCTCAAAGAAACTTAGTTCAATGTTATAGAGAGGGATTTTTCCTGACTTTGTCCTTTGACCTTGAAAATTGAATCACTTCTTGTCTATCAGGATATGAATCTTCAGTAAAATTGTCATAACAGTATATGAAAACTTGTGGGATCCAGGCTGTTCACAAACAGGGGTGATAACATAACCTCTTCCAATGCCATTGGTGGAGGTAACTAGTTTGCAATTCATTTAATAATGAATTAGCTGTTGCAGCTCCATCTGAAACATGCCATCTGATTTTAATGAAATGGATGGAAGGTTGCTGAGTGAGTCAAGAAACACCTGTCCCACCTCTTCATCTGTTTATGGCTTGTCTGGCGTTAGGTGGCCAAGCACTTTTAAGATGGCGACATCTAAACCTGCCCCATTTGAGATTCCAAAAAACCTCTGCAGAAAACATATGGAGGGTTTGTCTAGTATATATATATTCAGTCTATGGTGATATCCTGAGGGTTCCTCAACCTTTACATACCACTAACTACATTTTAAGTTTTATGTTTTGATTTCTATCCTCATTATTACTGTTATGTTTTCATCACATCTGGGAGCTTGTTGTCAGCATGATACCTGAAAAGTGCACACACACATTTCAATAAGAGTTGATAGAGAGGTTGGCTTTTAATCAAAGAAGAGCTAATTAAGTTTTTGTGTGGATTTGGATCAGTGGGTGGATCCAAATCCTTTCTTTGATTATTGATGCTGATTTCTTTGACCCTGTGATCCAGAATACTAATTAAATTAGCAATCGGGATCACAGGTCATGATCTGCCCCTTGACACAATCCTGATTAAAGGAAGACAGGGAAAAAAGAAATAAAAGCATAACCTTCTCAGCAAGTTCAACAAACAGGATCAAAGACAATAGATCAGAAACAAAGCTCGCAATCAGGATGCCAGGTCAGCTACCAAAAGCGAGGATGAGCAACCACAGGATCGAAGGATATCAAAGGAATAACTGTTTCATAAAGAAAACAAAAGCATAACAGGAAAATATGAACAGAGGGCTGTCGCATTTTGTGACAGTAGGTGTTTGTGTAGCATCTCTGTTCTGCTTTTTGTGCATGTGGGATAAACTTGCACACAGAATGTCTCCACAGTGTTAGGCAGCATCAGTTGTTTTCATGTGTGACCTTTGCCCTTCCTGCCTCTGTGGTTATCTTTATGATTGTCTCTCTGTATAGTCTGACTCACACTGATGGATTCCAGAGCAGTGGCACAAAGCGCCTCTTGTGGTTTGACAAATATCCCTAAAGGACTCCAGTTCTAATTTAACCCCATTACATTCTCCCATTGCCAGCTGGCACAGCAGTGTAAGACAAGACTTTACCCACAACTGCTTCATCTTGTAAACAAGTCGACCACTGAAGTCATTTGAATGATGAGAAATGGAGTTTTGAAGCAGAACTCAGTGGAATGTAAACCTTAATTGTATCATTAAGTGGCCCAGAAATTGTCAGCTTTTTCTCAGCATTGTTCCATTTTCCCACCTAACAACACATGGCGTGCATGTGGTTTGCATGCCAACCTAGCAGGCGAGGCCCTCTCATTTGATCAGAGTGACACCTTGGTCTGTGCACTGAACGGACAGAGGGCGTGGATGGCTGCCAACAGTAGCAGCTGTTGGCATCTCTGATTCTGGACATCACAGCTGCAGAACACGTACTGTGTTTTGACAGACATGCGCATGTCTGCTTGCTGTCTTCATGTGGAAATACATGAAACATATCTCTCTTTTGCGACGGGCTGGAGAGTGCGCACATTGACAGGCTGCCCCAGGTGATACAGACCATCAGCTCATAACACGCAGTGGGTGATCTGAATGTCGCATCACCCACGTGAGCTCTGTTCCACATGACGCAGTGTCTGTCCTGCGGTGCGCTGTCCACAAGATGTGCAGGGCTGGGTGGACACGCCGGACCAGTAGGTGTGGACATGGTAAGAGCCCATTGCTTCATTCGTGCCATTTCATGACTGTACGTCATCTACAGAGGAACAGACGGGTCATACTTGTACTGACTGTTTGATAAGAGGAATTCAATAAATTGCGGTGTTTGTTTATGGTGTAGTTGCATTTTTTCTGCACGTTTTACAAGACAGCGATGGTAGCTCAGTGGTAAAGTTTCTGGCTGACAATCAGAGCTTTTCTAAATTGCAGGTTTGAATCCTGTGGGTGGCATGTAGTGTTTTTTTTTTTTCACAGCAGGATCATTCACGCCTGCATGTCGGCTCGATGTTTTCATGGTTCGCTCATACGAGCTGTTCTGCTGTGATTTGTACTTATTCATACTATGTGTGAAGAGGCCCTAAAGTGTGTTCATTTTTGTGGTATATCCCAATTATAGCTATTTTATCACTAAGTAATTATTTATTTTGGGGGGTTTCCATGGCAGATATTTTCAGTTTTTCAGTGAGATCTGTTGGATGTAAAGTTTAAAGTTCATGCTGCATTCAAACTGGAAACTGAATGTCCATCTGACAACGAGGACAACACAGTTAATAGTTAAATCATTAGTCTTCCCACAAACCATTTCAGCAAAGCAAGTAAAAATGTGACAGTAACTAATGTTACTACTGACATTGTAGATCTGTGTGATGGTTGTTTTACCTGTCCAGTAGAAATCCAGCAAAACCTTCATGATAAATTTGTCCAGATTTTATTCACATTTCAACCCAGCAGGATCCCTTGTGTCCTGTGTTATCTTAGTATTAGTCTATTTTCATGTAATTTTATTTCATTTTCTCTCACAGTTGAAGGCTACCTCATTTCTTCAGTTCCATGATGTGTGATGGCATACATAGTGCAGTCATACCATTTTACCCTTGAATAGCTGAAAGTGAGTTTCCCACTGTGTTGTAGCATCTTGTAGCTGAATTTTAATCATGAGGGCCAAATCTGAAATTGCTTTCAAAATTGGTGAATTTTGATTATATTGCCAATATAAGGTAGGTAAACATTCCTTTTAATGCTATGGAACAAAATGACAGTCATGCTAAAGAAAACATTTTATGGCTTAAATGGTAAAAAATCTAAAGGGACTATTAAGCACATTTATCTTAAAATGTATTTCAGTAATTCACATTTTAAACCTTTTTAATATTTTCTGTATATTTGTTTCTGAGAGTCTACCAGGCTGTATGTGATGTCTCCAGTACAAAGACGTGTTTTTTGTAAAGCCAAGGTAGACTGTTCTGACAACATTTAGCAGCTGTTTGGAACATCATCCCCTTAACCACTAACTTGAGTTGTATTACACCCTGTGTCTGGCTCACTGTCCTGCCCTGCAACATTATCCTTCATTACAAGCTCCTCTGACACCATGAACAAAAGAGTAGAGAACTCATCTATGACACTGTCCCATGAACCCATGTCAGTGGAATCCATTGGTTTCTTCTATTGTTCAAATAAACAGCTCTTTCATGCACAGTTTCTACATTTGCCATCCAAAGATACAGTGGTAAAGTCAAACATACACATGCACAGGATTATGTAAGTCAGGTCCATAAGTAATTGGACAGAGACAGTTTTTTACAATTTTGCCTCTGTACACCACCACAGTGTAGTGGGGGGGAGGAATCAAAATGTGTATATAACATAGAATCCATCCATTATCTAAACCTGTTAATGCTAAGAGAGTCAGGGGAGCCAGACCCCATGTCACCAGTAATTGGGCAAGAAGTGGCTTGCATCCTGGAAAGGACATCAGTCTGTTGCAGACCTGACACATATAAACAGACAAACTCCCTCACACCTACAGTAAATCTAGAGTCACCAATCCACCTAAGTATGAGGAAGCTGGGGCACCCAGGGGAAGCCATGCAAACACGGGGAGAACATGCACCCTTCCACACAGAAAGGACCAGGTCAGAAGACTATCTGGGACCTTCTCATTATGAGGCAACAGTGCTAACCACAAAGTCATGGTGTTGCCTGTAGTGTAGAATTATATCTTTAATTCAAGGGGTTTAATAACAAAAAGTTGCAATAACTATTTAGGAATTAGCCATTTTTACACACTCTATACATTTTCAGAGTAACAATTAGTTGGTTTTTAGACTCTTAGACCTCAACAGTTTTGTGAAGAACTTGACCCTTTAATTACATATATTTTTTTAATGTTAATTTACTGTTTTAATGTATTTATAAATTGTTTAGGTTCTGGTTATCATATACACACTTATTATTTTATTTATTACTTGTATTTTGTCATTTGGTTGTTTTTAATTGGACCACAATATGTGTTTGACATTTACAATTATATTATGTACTTACAGTGAACTTACTAAATACAATCACGCATGCACGCTTTTAATATATAGATGATTTACTGCTCCTGCTGAAATGGTCCATTGTTCAGTGTTGTTAGCTAATTTCCAGTTTCTACAAAAATATTAGTCCTATCAATGTTCTGTTTTGGTGGCATTCATCCTTGACCCAAAATACAAAAGCATATCAAACTGCAAATGTCAGCTCTCACCAGTTTGTCTGTGATCGAAGTTATGCATGCACGCACCCACAGTTTTTTCTCTTCTGCATTCTCCTGCAAGCAGGTTCTATTATTTTTACACACCCGCATACAGAGACTGTGGCGTAAGACATCAAACGCACTACCCTTCTCATTCATGGTAACGGCAACATGACACTGTTGATGACTACCTTGGACATATTTTGCTATTAACTATAAGTTTTGGGCATGCATTCTCAAAGTACACAAGTCTGTATTGGGTCATTGCATCTTGCTAAAATCTCCTATCTGTACTGTGCTTTTGATTAGCTTTTTATCTGCTCAAGAAAACACAAACTGTGACTGCCACCACTCTTATCTAAGAGAGCACAGACAACAAAGTCTCCATCTCTTTTATCAACATGTGAAGGTCCTGAGTTCAAGCGTTCCAGTTTGAACTAGCTTTTAGCACATGGCCTAACATGATAAAACCTTTTTTGATTATGCACTAAGCACCCGACTTGGGAGGAGTGGCTCTTTGTTGCTGTGAGCCAACTGAAATTGCCTGCGAGAGCGGGTCCACCCATATTAACAAGAGGAGCCTCCAGCTGACTATAAAACATTACTGTATTGTGTTTGGGGTTCTTTTGAATGAGCTCCTGTGTGAGCTCTGTTCATTGAGATCCCAGATCCGTTTGACTGCACGTGAAATTTAAATTTTTTTTTTTGTTTTTTTTTTGTACCTGGAGCTTTTTCTATTCAGCACTACTTATGATCTGGGTTGACAACACTTAACTAAACTGACTAAACCAACTGAACTACAAAAACACAGTCAATAACACTAACAACACTGTCAAGCTAACATGAACTGCAATAACAACATTTAAAACCAGTGGGCCTTCATGTGAAAAGCTCACTGA